>NC_139725.1:12629712-12907266 GCF_964211835.1 Anser anser | reverse complement strand
CTTACCTCCTGCTTCTTCCCAGGCTCAGCACAGAATCGCCTTGAAGGCTTTTCCTGTGAGGCAGGCAGCACTGCTGTACTGTGCTTTGCCTCCCCCACTTGGAAGGGACCTTTAGCATGTGATGGTCCCTGTGCACCCTGAGCAGTGCTGCTCATGGCTCGCTGCAGTAAGAACTGCATCAGTGCAAAGCACCTGCTGATTTCCAGTGGACCTAATGCAGATACAAGTTGAGGTTAAACTAAGCCAAAGCAAAATAACTGTTTTTGCATGATCCGTGGCAGGCTGCTGTGCTAAAAAATGAGCCACAAGCCCCTGGTACCAAGGCAAGTCCTTATCCCCCTGTTGTCCTCTGTGTTAGAGGATAAAACAAAGCTAACAGGCCCTTCTTGCACATGCACTGCCCAGAAAGAGGGAAGAGCGTCTGAAAAAGGCGCTTCAGGCTCGAGAGCGGGTGGAACAGCTGGAAGAAGAGAGGAAGAAGCGAATGCAACAGAAGACTTCTCAGAATGATGAGAAGGTAAGAAGCCTGGCCAAGCTTTGGGCCACTCGGGACAATGGTGTTATGTCAGGGAGTTGTGAGACTGAGCAGGTGCAGACAGGCCACTGGCACGATGTGTGCAAGCACTGGGTTGCTGCTGATGGTGACTAATCAGGTGGTGGGTAAGTCTGCATCTAAAATAGACTTTGAAATTCTCTGCGTAACAAGGGGAGGGCTTTGTTCTCCATACCTCTGTAGTGATTCTAACTGTTCCTGTTCTGA
The DNA here is from genome assembly GCF_964211835.1 of Anser anser. Taxonomy (NCBI): domain Eukaryota; kingdom Metazoa; phylum Chordata; class Aves; order Anseriformes; family Anatidae; genus Anser; species Anser anser. The sequence goes on along the minus strand of NC_139725.1, from coordinate 12,906,506 downwards.
CATGCAGCATTTACGGTGCTCTGCATTCAAGGAATGTGGTAGCATCCCTTGACTGTCTTGTGAAGAGGCCCCGCAGGTGAGACAGCGTTACTGGGCTTACAGTGCACTCAGTTGTTTGCACAGTGTTGCAGACAGCAAAGCCATGGTGGCTACAGGGGGCTGCAGAAGCATGGCAGGAAAAAGAATAGCTGCCAAGTGAGCAAGGAATGCTCGTGACTAGTAGATGTGGTGGCGGCTGTGTGTGTGTTTGTATGGTCTGTTTTTAAAGCTTTGCCCTTACCCTTTTTTGAGGACCTATAGAGGTTGTGTGCCAGGATCAGCCGTTGATAGCTGTGTGCAGGTGGTGGTGCAGCTTCTGTACAGCAGTGCAGGTTCTGCAGGGCTGAGGGACGTTGTGCCTGGCTGACCTGGGTAGAGCTCCAGGGAAATGGATGGTTGAGTGGACCAGCCTTTTGGGGAGTGGACTAAACTGAGCTTTGGAAGAGTCAGCCCTGGAAGAAGAGGAATTGTGCTCCTTTAAGCCTTTCCCAAAACCTGAGCAGCCAAAAGTACGTGTAGCCCTGGCTAGTCTCCTGCTGTGCACGTGCCAGTGCTTTTATTGGCATAGACAGCTCAGGTAAGGAACAGTGTCAGGGGCTCAGTCAGCTTTCAGATCCCCAATTTGTACTGCAGTTCAGTTGACAGCAGTGCTGCAGGCAAAACATAAACTAGAACCTTGTTCTGCAGAGAATCACACACAGGATGAAAGCATGTATTTTGGAGTTGGGTAACGGTCTCTGTTCTTTTTTCCAGACTCTCCCTCTCCAGGTGGTGGGTCTCTCTTCACATGACCTGTAGTGTCAGACTTGGTGCACAAGGTTGGTGCTAAACCCAGTGCACGTTAGCCTCTTGTTGGATGCTGGGTTCTCAGTCTTGAAGTCTCAGACCTGAAGTATCAGACTGGAGAGGCTCTCCCTGTCCTCCATTTGGAAAAGGCTGTGATGTGCATCCTCGGGCACTGGAGCAGACAAATGTCTTTCTCAGGTGCGCGTCTCACAAGTGCGGGAAGAGAGAGTGTCAGAGGAATGGAGCAAGAAAAAACTGTCAAAGAAACCTGGAGAAACTGATGCGCGGAAACAGAAAACCCTGAAGGTGGTAAGAGCAACTTTAGGTTCCTTCTGCGTGTAGAAAAGGAAAGGGATAGCAGGGAACCTGTGTACTGGCCTGCCTGGTGGAACAGGGAGAAGTTACTGCCAGGATCTGCAGAGATTTGGGGAAACAGAAGCATCTGTGCTGCAAGACTTCTGTCTAGACAGTTGATGTTGGGTTTGAGCACGAGGGAACTTGTGGAGACGGAAGGGAAATACTGTTCAACAGGTGGGCAGGCTGTAGAAGATAAGAATGACATATAACAAGCATGGGTTTTCTCAAAGCAGTCATTTCATATCTTACAATCTTTCCCTGTGTGAGTTGGAGGGTTACAAGGGTTCTTCTTCTTCAGGAGGAAGATGAATTTGAGCAGCATGAACTACTGCAGAAAAGGAGAGAAGATAAAGTGAAAGAAAAAGGAAAGAAAGCTTTGGAACTGAAACATCTTGTAGAGCAGCGACAGGTGGAGCAAGTAAAGGAGAGGTATTATCCTGCTTCTATTCTGGAGAAGGGGACTTAGCAACAGGCATGGTGAAGCAGTAAATATAAACAGTATTGCTGGAACTGGGAGGCTGATGTGAGTCAGCCATGTGATGTGATGTCCCAAAGGTTTGGGGTGCTAAAGCAAGAGGCTATAAGAACACTAGCAGGGTCGGGTGGAACATGCTTTCCTGTGTAACTAAACTGTGGCTTTGTTTCCCAGGGATCTCAAACAGCAGGGGGGAGAGAAGTCCCCACAACCTCAGCTGGAGCCAGTGGTGTTTACTGAAAAATACATAAAGGTGGGGAGTTAGAGGTCTTGTGACAAATTCTGTTCTAAAGCAATAAGGCCTGGAATAAGCAGACTTACTTTTTAAGATTGGGTTTGCTTTCCAAGTCCTGTTACCATTTGAAGTTTTTTAACTTGTTATTACCTTATTTAGAGGAAACGGATAAAATAAAACTGAGTCAAACATGATGTCCTTCTAAGGACTTGGGGTTTGTACAAGAATAAGTTAGTTCTGCTACAGAGTCATTTTTCTGGTCAACAGGTGAGCATTCTCAGCCTCCTAACACTAGTATCACAGTTCTGAGGAACATCTCCAAATTATGCTCACCGATGTTTAAATGAGCATGGGAATTAGTAAGATGCTTTAAAATATATATATATATTCCTTTCCTGTATTTGGAGAGGGATCTCCATAACAAGGTTCAGGTATCATATAGCTTCATGTAACTTCATTTGCTATTGCACAAAGTCATGGCTTAGTCTGCTTGTCTCAAAATATCACAGTAACATTTTCTTTCCACTCTTAAGTTAATGTCACTATTTCTTCTGCCTTCTTCATTGGTTTAAAAAAAGTCCCAAATGCTGCTACTCTTAAGGATAAATTCTTCCTTTCCTTTTTGCTCTTGCTGCTCTTATTCACTAGGCTAATGACTTCCAAACTTGTATTTTTTCCTATATAATTTTAATGAAGGTCTGAATTATTTATGTATAACCAGCAACTGGGCTGGAGTGAGACACAGCAAAAACTCCTCCAGAAAGGGAGAAGCTGAATCTAATTCGAAGTGGCTACAGTCCCTGCCTTTGTTAGCTATGTGTTGTTCTTCCCTGCTAAGGATAGTGGCAGGAGAAACTTCTGGATAAAGCGCTTTCGGTTGAAAAGGAGCTCTAGCAGTGAAAAGCTTTCCTCTTTATTAGGCCAGAGAGAGCCCAAAAGAGCTGTACCAGCTGCTTGGGCAGGAGGAGAGAGTCAGGCAACCAGAATCCATTGCAATGACTTCTGATACCTGGGTGAGCACGGTGAAGGTGATAAAGGTGAGTGTGGGCTCTAGAGACCTCGCTGATCTGAGCAAAAGATTTTCTGATCTCTCTGAGCAAAGTCAGCTCTCAGTTCATCTGCATGATTTCTGATTTTTCTTCTTTGTCCATGCAAAAGAAGACAGGGACAGAGGATTTTATCAAGGGCCCCCCGAAAATATGGCTAAATTCCAGAGATAGTCTGGTTGTTTTGTTTCAGTGAATGTGAATGAAGAATGACTGAATTCTTATGTCTTGACAGGAAGAAGATGATCTGGAGGAGCCCTGGCAGCAGCTGGCAGAGGAGAAAAAAATCAAGCAACCAGAATCATCCTCTGCTGCATCCAACATGTGTCTGAGCAAAACCGTAAAGGTGAGCTTAGGTTATAGTGGAGCCCTTGAAATGGGTCTGTTGTGTCTAATTGACTCCAGTGGTTTGGAATCAGCCTGCAAATTTATTATTCAGCAGTGGTGAAGCAGTGAGGTGAAGGGAGATGAGCAGGAGGTGAAATCATTTAATGTAGGTTGTAGGGGGTTAACTGGAGTTTGTGCAGAGTAAGGACCGGGAAGCCTGTCTTCTCTGGTGCTTGGCCGAGAGCTCAGCACAGGAGAACCTGAAGGAAAAGCAAATCTTGTATCTTTGAACAGCTGTTGGGAATGACCACATGATGGCAGCACACCATGAGGTGTCAGTTTAGTCTGCAGAGCCTTTAGCTGCACTGTAGCAAAACTCATTCAGACCTGCCTGTAAAGTCTTGCTATTCAGCTGCTTGAATGTCCAGGAGTTTGAACTGGAGCTGTTTATTCCTAAAATCTGGAAGGGTGCAGAAAACACTCCTCAAAAAGCCAAACAGCCCTGAGTACATCCTCTCCCAGTAATCTCCCCTTCCTAGGCTCTCTTGTCCTGTGTCTGACCGGTACCTCTTCATCTTGCTGGACTTCTTTCTTCTGTCTCTAATTTGAGAGCTTTAAAGAATAGAAACTTAGACCTACTGTGAAACATGTGAATGGGTTTGATTGAGAGTAGGGTAGAGCCATGCGTACAAAAGCCAAGTACTTGAAGGTATGTAGTATGTTCTCCTGGGGCTTTTCTACAAAACCAGGAGAAGATCACTCTTTTTAGAAATTTTCAAGTCACAGGGTACAGTGATGCTTCTTGTATTTCTACAGATATGTATACTTCCTCTACATTCTCTTATTCTTGTGTTTGTATTCAGTCCAAGTACCCTGCAGATACAGGGTTCATAGAATCCCAGAGTGGTGAAGATAGGAAGGGATGTCTGGAGGTTTTCTGGTCCAACTCCCCTGCTCAGGCAGGGCCACCTAGAGCAGCTAGCCTGGGACTGTTTTCAGACAGCTTTTGAATCCCTCCAAAGAGAGAGACTGCCACCTCTCTGGACAGCCTGTTCAATACCATCATAGCAAAGAAGTGCTTCCTGATGCCTAGATGGAACCTCCTGGATTTTGTGCCCACTCAGCACCACGAGAGAGCCTGTTTCCATCTTCCTTGCATCCTCCCTTCAGGTATTTATATATGTGGATAAGATTCCCACCTTGAGCTTTCAAACACTCTTGGCTTGAAGAGTCCTGGCTCTTCTGGCCATTATTCATGGGAGAGAGGTTCCAGTCCCTTCATCTCTGTGGCCCTTCTCTCCAGCCTGTCCAGGTCCCTCTGGATGGCAGCACAACCTGCTGGCCCATCAGCCATTCCTGCTTTGGTGTCATCTGCAAACTTGCTGAGGGTGAGCTCTGACATCTACACCATTAATGAAGATCTTGAACAAGATTGGGCCCAGTATTGACCCCTGGGGCATACCACAGGTTACTGGCCTCCAGCTAGACTTTGCACCACTGATCTCTACCTTCTGGGCTTGGCTCTTCAGCCAGTTTTCAGTCCACCTCACTCTCTACCCATCCAGACAATGCTCTAATGGCTTATCTGTGAGGATCTTATCAGAGGCAGTGCCAAAGGCCTTCCTGAAGTCCAGGTAAACATCTGCTGCTCTCCCCTCATCTACCAGGCTGGTTATTTCATTAAAAGCTAATCAAGTTCATGAAGTTGGACTTGCCCTGGGTGAATCCATGCTGACTACTCCTGTTATTTGTGGGTTATTGTCATTTTTTTTGGTGGCAGGGGATAATTTCTTTTGTCCTTCGAAATAGGTTCCAGGATGAGCTACTCAGTCACCTTCCCAGGGGCCAAAGTGATCCTGACTGCCCTGTAGTTCCCCCGGTCCTCCTGCTTGCACTGATGCCTGCCAGCTCCCTCAGCATCTGTGGCTGCTTCCCCTCACATCTGTCTTGTTCCAGCCTTTCCTCTTGGCCTCTGGGACCTGGGCTGTCTGGAGGCAAAGCTTGCTGGTGAAAACTGAGGCCAGGAAGGCAGTCAGGACCTCAGCCTTTCCTTGTCCTCTGTAACTAGGTACCCCATCCTGCTCAGCAATGGGCCCACGTTTTCCAGAGTCGTCTCTTCATTCTTTTCATCACTGATGTATTTAGAGGTGCCCTTCTTGTCCTGTACATCCTTGGCCAGATCCAATTTCACTTGGGTTTCAGTTTCTTGGATGCTCGGACAGTCTCTGCATTCCTCTCAGGTTACCTGTCCTTGCTTCTGCCCTCTGTACGCTTCCATCCTGCGTTTGTTTGGCCAGGAGTGCCTTGTTCAACCATGCAGGCCTCCTGGCACCGTTGCTTGATTTGTTAGGATGCACCAATCCTGAGCTTGGAGGAGATGATCCTTGAACATTAACCAGCTTTATTGGGCTCCTCTTCCCTCCAGGGCCTCGTGCTGTGGGACTCTTCCAAGCAGATCCTTGGAGAGGCTGAAGCCTGCTCTCCTGAAGTGTGTGGCTGTCAGTTTACTATGTGCCCACCTCACTGCCATCGGGAACCTGAATGTCACCATCTCATGGGCACTGCCCCTGAGGCTGTGACCTTCCCATTCCCAACAAGCCACTACTTGGTGGTGAGTGTGAGGTCCAGGAGAGTACCTCTCCTTGTTGGCTCCTCTATCTCTTGGAAGCTGCTGTCGCTGCTGCACTCCAGTAACCTCCTGGATTGCTTATATCCTGCTGTGTTGTGCCTCCAGTAGGTATCAGGGGTTTTAAGCCCCCCCCATCTCTTTGTCAGAAGGCATCAGTTTGTTCTTCCTGGTTAGGCAGGCTGTAGCAGACCCCCACCAGAAGTTATATCTCTGCCTTCTTTAATCCTGACCCCAAAGCTCTCAGTTAGCTCCTTGTCTACCCATCCCAGGCAGAGCTCTCTGCACTCTTTAGCCTCTCCTTCATATAAAGGGCAAGTCCTTTTCCACCTCTTCACAGCCTGTCCTTCCCAAGGAGCCTGTAGCCTTCCACTGCAGCTCTCCAGTCATGGGAGCCATCCCACCACATCTCCATGATCCCAACAAGGCTGTAGTCCTGTAGCTGTACGCACCTCTCTATTTCATCAGGCATATGTCCTGTACTGCATGCATTAGCATGCAGGCACTTCAGAGAGGTCCCCCAGCATGTTGAGCTCTTAAGGTTTTGGGAGGATTTCTCCATAATGATGCTGCCTTGGTTCTCTCTGTCAGTTCCGTGCTACATACAACTGTCAGGTCTTGTGGTCATCAGCACAAAGCCAGGGGGTCCCTCCAAGGGTCCCTCCGAGCTTTGACTGGTGCTGTTCTGGCCTGCGGCTTCAAAGTGAAATGGAGCCTTAGCTTTTTTCCTGGCCAGGTACTGGGAGGCCCTTCATCACAGCTTGGGAGCTGCAGGTTGAGCAAACAGTTTGCATTCCCTGCTGCGGTACACAGTCCTGGGCTGTAGCTTGGCTTTCAGCAAGATAAGGTTTCAAAACAGAGATCAGACCCCAGGGAAAAAGGAGGGATGTGAGTACTTCTGGATGTTACAGGAAATCTCAACCCAAGTTACCTGTAAGTAAGAATATTACAGATAATGTGTAGGTCAAAGGCTTCCCATACACAGTTGAGTAACCTTTTTGGTCTCCTGTTTCTTGAACTAAGGATGAAAATGAATGTGAAATCTGCTTTGAAAGTCTGTCTGTTTCTGGCTACCTTCCCTTTACTGTAAAATTCCTTGCCCAACATAGGGCATTGCCAACTTACCTTTTAACTTTTGGCTTATGGTCAGTGTGAGGATACTACCTAGATACCTTAACGCTATATTGCTGTGGGATCTCATCCGGGATCTTTGTGCAGCCTGTTGGTCTCATTAGTGCCAGAGCTTTGAGGTGCCTGCAGGGGGTCAGACTGCATGGGTCTGGTTCGCCTGCCCTAGCAAAGCAACCTCTTCTGTCAGGCTACAAGGTTTGCTTCCTGCCCTAATAAGTGCCTTCTCTGTGCTTTCAGAAGTCTATTTCCACATCCTGTTTAAAGCCCCCAAAGAGCACGAAGATTTTCAGGTCCCCCAAGGTAAATGAAAATAACTATGGGATGGATCTGAACAGCGATGATTCCACAGATGATGAGAGTGCACCTCGGAAGCCTGTCCCTGCCTGGGCTGATGGTAGGTGCCAAGTTTCTTTGGGCTCTAGTTCTTTCCTTGGGAAGCTGGAGCTTTCTGGACTTGCTCAGTGTCATCTCAACTTCCCTAAAGTGCAGTTCAGGAGTGTGTGAGACTGCAGTGCTGGCAGCTGCTGGCTGCGAGGGGGACCGGATCTGTTTTCTTGCAAGTGCTGTTGTGTTGGAGTTAAACCAGAGTCCTGTATGTATGTTTGGATTTGGGGGGTGAAAGAACGGTGGGGGCTCACTACTGATGAAGCAGCCCATCCTCCTGAGGGGAAACCAAGATGTGGCAGGTTTGGGATATCTTTAATGCGGTGATGAGTGACTTAAGACAAGCACTGTTGGCAACCTGAAGATGGGTTTGGAGTTCAGAGCTCTGCAATGAACAGGAAAATTGTTAATTGTACTCACTGTACAGGTTGCAACAGTTTTTTTTCAGGCATGGATGTAAAGGAGTAACTATCTTGTTGGCCCTGAGGGAAGGGATACCTACCATAAGCAAAGGACTGAGAACCCGTTGATAAGTCTGCTTCTCTAATATTTTTTTAGGGTCTCAGCTTAATCAAGCCATTGTCCACCAATACTATCACCCAGTGGATGTTAACGAGCTCTTTGGGTTAATTGCAAGCCCTAAGCTGGAGGATATTTTTGGCAAGAGCAAGCCTCGATACTTCAAACGCACAAGCTCAGCAGTCTGGCATTCCCCGCCTGGGACCAAATCTGCGTGTGGCCCCACCTGCAACTTCAAGAACTGAGAAAATGCAAAGAAATGTGTTTTCTTGACAGTGTGACGTATCAGGTTGTGTGTTTTTAGCATACATAATATTTACAATTTTAAGCCTTTTTTGTATAAAAACATTAAAGTTCTGTTGCATTAAACATTCCATCAATGCTTGTCTCTTTTTTCCCCTCGCTATGGGGGATGGTGCTGGCTGTAGCTGGTGACTGTAGCCAGTGTGCTTTGAGGTCTTTGAGGTTGATGGCTGTGGTTTGTGCGCGTATTTGGAGACATCCTGCTCTCTTACACGTTTCCTCAGCTTACTTGCAGAATCTTTCACAAGAAAGCTATGAAATTGCTGTAGGGAAGATCAAAAATTTTAAATCAACACAGGGGAAATCATGAGTTTTGTAACTCATTTGGTAGAATACTTATGTATTTAACAACGTTTCTGTCAGCAGGTATCTTTTGACCCTGCATTCTTGTGATCTGTTGCTACTGAGCCAGAATCTTTTTTTTCTTTAGCTAGAGAAGTCTGTTCAGACAGCTTAAACCCTTGACAGGACATCTAGACTTTTTGTCTCTCTTTTTCTAAAGGAAAAATAGAGCCTCAGCTAAGTTCTTGGTGCTGTTTTCCTAGGAGGGTTAAGGGTACAGTCTTGCTTGGGCAGGAGGTAGATTTATTTTGTAGTTCTCACTTGGAAAAGGGTAAGCAGCAAAGTGATTTCCTCAGGACTGCATTCATAGCACTTGCCAAGTGCCCCCTGCCTGTGCACACCCTGGGGTGTGCTCGGTGGTGGCAGGCTGCCTGCAGTGCAGCCAGAGGCCCTGGGAAGTGGTTGCCTAGGGACTGCTGCAGGGTGCTGGGGCAGCTGTGGAGCATCCTGAGGTCCTGCAGTGCTGTGCAGGGCCAGCTGCGGCTCCATGCAGTCATCTCAGCTGCCCCTACAGCCCTTGCAGGGCTTGTCGTCAATCATGTTCAAAAATCAGTTCAGGTAGTTTGACCTTACTGAGCGTAGCAATGAGGAAGATGCTTGGGTGAAAAGGGAAAGCCCCTGATTTAAAGTCAAGTCCCACGATGGCCATAATAACCACTACTCCTTCCCCTTTCTTCAGTTCTTCCCCTTGGGCTGTGTTTATGAGCACCAGAACCTCTGTAATTAAGTAATACGTTGTGTTGCTTTGGGATCCCTTGTGCATCAGGCTAGCAGGTGCAGAGCTGGGGTTTCGTTCTCCGAACAAACAGGGCTGTGTGTCCCCAACCCTCACCAGTGCAGCCCTGTGCTGTCCCAGCACCAGAGCAGGGGCATACAATCTCCTTGCCACTGACCCCACAGGGGCAGGTGCCTGAGGGTAAATACAGAAACGTGGCCACAGACTGGTTAAGAGCTGTTTAGGCCTGCCTACAAGTGTTCGAGGGAGGTTTTGAGCTGGTCAGTGTGGTTTTGAGGAGCTCTATAGCGGGTGTGGGGTGGTTTCGATCAGTTCAGAAGAGTTTTCAAGTGGTGTAATAGAATAGGATTACAGGTGGTTAGAGATCTATCAGAAGTTCTGGTTTTGAGCACTGCACAGCTCTTGCCTGTGGTTGAGACGAGTGGTTGAGACTCACAAGAGCGAGCGAGCAAAGCTTTGTAGTGGTTAAAGGCTGTTTAAAGCTGCTGACTAGGAGCTCCCTCCTGGCTTCTAGGTTGCCCTAGGACCTCCAGATTCCCCCAGCTTTTCTGGTTCCTCTTGTGCTCTTTGTGTCACTCTGGGTGCCTGTGGGTCTTGCAGTGAGTCTCGCCTTTCTGGCCAGCCTGTTGGCTTTCTGAGGTGCCTTCAGCGTCCCTGTGGTGTCCCTGAGCTTTCTTGTTCTCCACAGCCCATCTAGGACTCTCTCATGTTCCCTAGGCTCTGTCAGGCTATTTCAGGCTCCTCTGAGCACAGATCCAGGCTGTCCCCTGCCAGCTGGCCTCTGTCCCTGTAGTGGATTTACGTGGCAAGGTTTTGGTAGCAGGGGGCCATAGGGGTGGCTTCTGTGAGAAGGATCTAGAAGCTGCCCCATGTTTGTTAAGGGCCCCACTGCTGACCAGAGCTGAGCCAATAAGTGATGTTGTTTTGCGCCTCTGTGACAGCATATTTAAGACAGGGAAAAAAAAAAAAAACGCTATGCCACACAGCGGCTGAAAGAGTGAGAGGAGTGAGGAACAGCCTTGGAGGCACCAAGGTCAGTGAAGAAGGAGGGGGAGAGGTGCTCCAGGTGCCGGAGCAGAAGTCCCCTGCGGCCTGTGGTGAGGACCATGGTGAAGCAGGCTGTCCCCCTGCAGCCCATGGAGTACCACGGTGGAGCAGGGTTCCACCCTGCAGCCCGTGGAGGAGACCACGGTGGAGCAGGTGGACCTGCACTGACGGAGGCTGCGGCCTGTGGAAGACCCCTGCCAGAGCGGATTGGGGGCCGGACCTGTAGCCCGTGGAGAGGAGCCCACGCAGGAGCAGGTGAGCTGGCAGGAGCTGCTGCCCGTGGGGGATCCAGGTTGGAGCAGCTCGCTCCTGAGGGATGGACCCCGTGGTACGGACCCGTATCTGGAGCAGTTCTTGAAGAGCTGCTGCCTGTGGGCAGCCCACGCCGGATCAGTTTGGGAAGGACGGCATCCCGTGGGAGGGAACCCACAGCACAGGGGACGAGAGTGACCGAGAAGGAGCAGCGGAGAGGAAGCGCTACAGACTGACCGTAACCCCCATTCCCCCGTTCCCCTGCGCCGCTTGGGGGGGGGGGGAGGAGGTGGAAGAGGGTGGATGGGGGGGGAAGGTGCTTTTGGTTTCTTTCCTTTGTTTCTCACTTCTCTAGCTTGTTAGTAATAGGTAATAAATCTTACTGTCTCCCTATGCTGAGTCTCTTTTGCCCGTCACGATAATTACTGTACAATCGCCTCGTCCTTATCTCAACCCTTGAGCCCTTTTCATCGTATTTTCTCCCCGTTCCTCTTTGAGGAGGGGGAGTGAGAGAGCGGTTGTGGTGGAGCTCGGCTGCCCACCTGAGTAAAACCTCCATAGTCCCTCATGGGTTTTCTGGGATTTAACATCGTGTTTGGGGTCGAACTGGCTTTGTTTGAGCCCAAACCCTGTGCCAGAGCAAGCAGTGCCCATCAAGCCGCAGACTTGACGTTCTGGTGATGAGCAGAAAGTTCACAGGAGGGCCCTTGCCAAAACCACAGCTGCTGTCAGAGCGTTTCCACTCCAGGATGGGTAATCGATAAAAATCATGAAGCCATTTCAGAGCCCTGCCAGGCTGTGAAGGGTCCTTGGGGCGTCTGGTTCTCTGCGCAGCCCCAGCTCAGGCATCAGGCTGGTGCTGCTGGCCTGAGGCCGGGGCAAAGTCCCTCACAGACAACGCCGGCCTGGCCACAACAGGCTCTAGAAAGCAATTTATTTTTTTTTTCCAGGCTGACTGCTGAGTAATTGACCAGAGCATGGTCCCTGGTGTCACCGCAGCAGACGCAGGGCTCTGGAGCTCAGGATATGAGCTGAGAGTCAGAACTGAGTTATGGAGGGGAAAAAAGTATGTATTTTCCATGATGAGAGCTGTGCTGGGCCCAGAGTGACCAGGAAGCTTAAGCAGATTTGTGCTTAATTAATCTAAGCTCTCTGCTCGGCTCCATAGTGGTGCTCCCAGTAATGGGAGAGAGGGCAGGCCATGGGCCTGGTCCCGTCCTGGGGGCTGCCCTGACCCTGGGAGGGCCCTGGGACACTGCCGCTGACCACAGGAAGGAATGGAAAGGTGAAAGCGTGAGATACCTGAGATAGGTTCTATATTTAATGGTGGTAAAACCAATATGAGCATCCTCCGTAACAAATACACGGCCAAAAACGAGAGTAAAAAGACATTGGGAACTGGGGCTCAGAAATATAGAAACCCTCATCAATATACAACTCACAATGAAAGAGCTGTGAAGAAAAATCTTGTCATCCAAGATTTGGATGCCTCCTCCTGGAAGAGGTCCTGCCTGGATCTGTAGTGCATGAACACCCTTCAGCTCCAGGTAGTAATTCCTACATCACTCAGGAGGATTGGCGCGGAGTCTGCACAACCAGCATCTGGCCGTGCACGTTAGAAGGTCCTTTCATCATTAAAAGGAGAAAATATCTCCTAAAAGGAGAAAATATCTCCTGTACCTGTCATCTCTTGATGCGTGTGCAAGCTCCAGAGCCCCTCACTGAGGAGTCCTGCTTGTCAGATGTGTTCTGTACCCACGTTGTGTTTTCCTTCTTTCAGAGCAGCCAGCATCTGTAATGTCTCTTCATTTAGTCAGGATTTCTTCAGCCTTTGAGAAGAGATTTAATCTACCCAAGCTGTTGACGGTTGACCGTGTCACTGTGCAGACAGATACACACACACAAAAAAAAAAGACAAAAAAGCAGCTAGCATTTTTTATTATTATTTTATTTTTGGTTTGGCGTTTTTTCTCCTGGTGTCATGTGGTCTGTTATCCAGCTCTTTCTACTCCAGCAAGCAGAGCCCAGGGAGGCTTGAGGCTCTGGGCCAAGGCAGCCTCTGCTTCATGACGTCCTTCACCACAGCCTCTGCAGGAGGCAGGTGGGGTGCCCGAGCATCTCACAGGGCAACTGTGTGCTGTCTCCCAGGTCATTCTCACCCAGGTGCCACCGCTTGTCCACCTGGATCCACCAGCGTCTGTCCTCCACTGCACATCAGCACACGTTGGGGCTTACAGTGCCGGCGATCCCTCCACCTCCAGCCAAAGGACCGTCCTTAGGGGGCTGGCAGAAGCCTTCCAGTGGTCTCCATGGAGTCCTCCTGCCCTCCTGGTCTGCATCATCTGCCATGCCACCGCTTCCAAAAGGGAAATGGCACCAGCCTACAGCATCACAGCCACTGTGCTCGCAAGGATGCTCGGGCTCCAGGGCAGGTTGCTGTTTTGCAGCTCAAGGTACCTTAAAGCTGATCCCTCGTAAATACACTCCCGTGAAAGCACCCAAGGCGGTTGCCACAAAGTGCTTGTCCTGGCTCTCGTACAAGCAGTGGCAGACCTCCAGCTCACAAACTGCTGCATCAGAAGAGCTAAGGCCATTTCTCAGCTGTTTTGAAGCCACGCTAATAGTTCCTGTGTAATCTTGGGTGAAATTTTACACCCCATCTCCTCCAGCTCCTTTCTGCATTCCTCATTTAAGAGCCCAAAGAGGAACTTGGGCAAAAGTGTGGAAGAGGAAGAGGCTGCTCGGGGTGATTTCCACTGCTCCTGGGACTGGGAGCATGGCTCAGCCCGGGGTCAGCTGAAGGAAAAGCAGAGTTCATAAAAGCCACCAGTCACCAACAGGAGCCTCTCCAGGCCTCTCCAGCTGCCCCAGCATCTTGGCAATGAGGTTGGCCAAACTTGTCCTGCTGGTCAGGAGGTTGCTCTCCCAGCAGTAGATGTAGAAGACATGGCCAAACTCCACAAACACCTTGCCTGACACCCAGTCCAGTATGGTCTTTCTGGCTGTCATCATCTTGCCCAGGCCCACAGCTCCCAGGAACATGACGACTATGTGGGTACAGCCATCTGGGCTGGTCTTGAAGAGGCACAGCAGCAGTGGAGTAGCTGTTTTGCTCCTTTGGGATCTCCGCGTACCTCCATTCCCATGGCCACAACCTTGTCCTCCCGTTGCTCTTCATTGTGGTGCTTGTTGGCAGTCACCAGCTTTGAGGACCTGGTGTTCAGGTTCACTCCATCACCGACCTGGGTGTTTTGGTCCTTTATCCATCTGTAAGCATGACATACCTGTTCGTTTTGTGGGTTTTTTTTGTAAGTATTCCGGTAATCTGAAACGGTGAGAGGCCACATTATGCACCTGTGGACCATGAGGCGAGCCCCGCAGGTGCCCCCCCAGCAGAGGAGCAGACCCCAGGGCTGGAAGAGAAAGGGGTCTTGGTTGGCTGCACCATGGGGCCCCCCACATGCCCTGTAGGCCTCCTTGTGAAAACACATCCCATTAAAAAAAAAAAATGTCCTGTCCCCACCAGAAACCCATCAAGATCACAGCCAGCAAGGCTGCTTCAGCCCCTGTGGGACCAAAACAGCTGAGGCTGGGCCAGGTGGAGGTGCTGTTAGGATGGCCTTTGCTCACATCAAAGGTTTTGGTCAAACAAAAAGAAGTTTCAAAAGCCCAGGTAGCCTCAGGGTGACAGACCTGTGGTGCAGCAGGATCTGCCCAGTTGCTGCCAGGTGGTGGGGCAGGGTGAGGAGCAGCCCCGGGGGGCTGCAATTCGGGCTAAACCCAGGCTGCAATCTCCTCTGAGCAATTTGCACGCTCCCGGCAATGAGCAATAGCCGTGCTGTTTTGTCAGCATGGGAAGGAAGTAGGTAAGGACAGCCCATGAAGGAAAACCATACACATCCTTACAGAAGCCACGTCCTTTGCAGCACGAAGACAAATCCCACGAGAGCGAAACCTGCTTAACCGATTACAAAGCGTTTGGAAGTTGTAAAATCCTACCTTGGCACGAATGTGCTGCGTTCGGCTCAGAAAGCAGATTTGGGTTTTGGCTCTCTGCCACCAGCTGGTAATTACAAAGAGTGTCAGCCAAACTAAAAATGTATCTTGGATGGAAAGAGACCCAAAACAAAGTCAAATAAAGCCCTTTGTAAGTGCTGCTGCCAGGATCCTGGCAAGCTCCGATCTTCCTGAGCCTTACCAGTCCTACAGTGACGGCACTCAGGCCGGGTTGACTTAGTGTAAGCACATTAATGGCTGCGGAGTAGTTAAAAAATAATAATTAAGGATCGGTCTGGTATATCGAGAATGGTGCCGAGGAAACTGGAAGTCAGTTCTACTCCACGCTGATTTTATTACTTAAATACCCGCAGCACAAGAGCTGGGCACGTCCTGTGAGCAGTGAGGGAGCTGATATTCGGTGGTTCCCATGAGAGAGATAAAGCCCAGTCTGAATATAAGGCAAATTTACTGAGCTGGGCTGTCCAAAGCCAGGGGACAGTCCCTGTCTAAGGGACTGGGGTGAGCCCGGCCAGTGGCTGTGCAGAGCTGGATGCATGGGGCAGCCCAAACTGCTCCCTTACTGCTGTTGCCTCCCAAAAAAATATAGGAAGGGAGAAAAGCATCATCTGGAGCAGTCATCTGAAAAGTCAGCACTCCTCTGCTTGTGGTTTTGTACCAGAAATGCTCTTTTTATGGGGCTGGACATCGCAGGGGCACCCACCGGTGGGTGACCTGGTAAAGAGCAGGAGGGCAGCCCTAGGTGTTTCCTAGCCTCAGAGGAGAGGGAGGAGGTGACCACATCAACCCCCAGCTCCAGGAGAGCAGATTGCATCTCCTTCAGGGGTGCTCATAACCATCTCGGTGGCCCACAGCAGCTTAGTGACATCCCCAGCAGGCTGCTGGGCTGCCAGCACCCCTTCATCTGGGGAGGGAGATGGTTGGTGAGGGGGGCCATGAGCCAAGCTCTGACGCTTGGCCTTGAGGGCCATTAGAAATGAGCCCTGGTCGGGCTTATTTGCTCATTTATTTGCTGCAAATGCAGCCATAAATGGTGTACTAATAGATCCTCTGGAAGAGATTTGCAGCCAGGCATGGGTCTTATCTCTAATTACGTGTCTGGCTGAGCTGCATCTGGCTCCAGGGACGTCTGGGTGTATTTGGTTCCTGGAGCTCCTCTTGAAGCCCGCTGGGACCCTGGGCTACGAGCAGAGCCAATTAATACCCACCCCGGGGAGAGGCAGCCACGGCTGTGTGCCGTCTGGCTGCGGGCTGCCGTGGCTAGGAGGATCTGTCCCACGGGGAACAAACAGCCCCCGCCGTCTGGGCGATGCCACCAGGCCAAAATAGGGAAAAATTGGGTCGATCAGGCTGGCATTTTCAGCTGGGATGGAGGCAACTCCACGAAAACAGCGGGAGAAAGCTGGAAAAGAAAGGGAAGGAAATACAGGCAGGCTCCGTTTTGAAAGTGCCTCCTTTCCCAAATGTCATGCCCGCGTTATCGCAATGTTTCCAGAGCATCCTTTTGTTCCAAAAGGTTCATTTGCATTTAAAGAAGCCAGCTGCAAGGGGTGGGGGGGTTGTGGGGGATGTCGCCAGGCGCACTAAAGATGGCTTTGCCCCCTCCCCGTATGAAATGAGCGGAGAACCAGAAATTATTGCTTCACGCGGAGCAAAAACAATCAGCTGCGACTCGAGGTCTTTTCCAGGTCTGCAAACAAACAAAAAAAAAGAAACAAAAATAACCCAACATTTCAGTTGGGTGCAATCGCTCCTGGTTTGCTCTGGGCCACCTCGTTTTCCCCTCCTGCTGACACGTATTTGGTTTCTGATTTCAGAGCCCGGCAAACCCTGATTCACCCCATCCCACGGGGGGGTGCTCCCTGGGGCTGGGGGGTGCGATGAGGGCAGCCAGTGGGCTGGGGACCAGCCGAGCCCCCCCGTGGGTGATGGGATGCCACCCGCTGCCCCTCATCCCGCTCCGTCCCCCCGGGTGGGGTGTCCCCGGAGCGGGGGCATTGCTCTCCT
Organism: Anser anser; assembly: GCF_964211835.1. NCBI lineage: Eukaryota > Metazoa > Chordata > Aves > Anseriformes > Anatidae > Anser > Anser anser. The sequence continues at coordinate 12,889,877 of NC_139725.1, read as the reverse complement.
CCACTGTCTCCATCGCTCTGGCGGCTCCACATCCCGCTCTCCTGTTGCTCAGAGATGTGGAGGCAGTTGCTAAGAGACACCGAAACGTCAGTATCTGGCCCTCAAGGAAAAAAAAAAAAAAAGAAAGAAAGAAAAAAAAACGAGAGACAGAGAAAGAGAGAGACAAGGGAGGACGAGGAGGAGGAGGGGAGGAAGGAGGTGGGGAAAGACCTGCTCCGATTGCCAGGCTCGGCAGCAGCCTTGGCTGCGGCTGCAGAAGCCACTTGCCCAACTTGGTGGCCACCCGAGGACCCCTGCCTGGCCACCCAGGCCTAGCGGCTCCGGGGAGCTGAGCCCTGCTTTGTCCCCCAGGCAGCGTGAGTATCCTGGGGACCCCGACGTCCCCCGGCACCACCGGAGGAATCGGCAACCATGGCGGGGAAGGGGTGGGGGGGCGGCTGGGGCGGCAATTTTCCACGGCAAAAACGGCTGAGGTGGGGAAAAGATGGAGCTGGGGAGAGCACGGGCGCTCGGGGCGAGAGAGGAAGGAGCAAAGATGGCCAGGCGGCGGGGGGCGAGAGCGGGCCAGGCGGCAGGGCCGCCTGGGCAAGGGATGCTGTGGCGGAGGGAGGGCCAGGCATGGGGATGAGGTTATCTCTGCGGGGGCCAGGCAAGAAGGGTGTCTCCAGCAGCGGGCAGAGCTGACGGTGACGGCTGATACGCCCCTGGCTCTGCCCACCGCCTGCCAGGATGAGCCAAGCGAAGCCGGTGGGGTCGGGGCCCTCTTTGTGCTTAAAGGCTCTGCCGGCAGAGGCACGGTGGGGGCTCGGGGGTGGTGTGGATACCCTGTGAGCCACAACCCCCCCCCCGGCAGGGCTTACTGCTACCTTGGGTTTCTCTCACCCCTCTTTTCCACAGGCGGCTGAGAACGGCCTGACACCAGCCCTGTGCTGGGGGGGGACACGGTGGGCCCCCCGAATGTCTCCGGGACACCCCAAGCATTGCTTGGCTAGCTCGGAGCCCACCTCCGCTCCCCAAATCTTCCTCGGCCACCACCAGCAGCCCTCGGTGTGAGCGGAGGGGTGCCCCCCCGCCCCGGGATGGTCCCCACCAGGCTGTGACGGGCAGAGGATGCCGCTGCAGTGCGGCCGGCGGGCTGTCCCCGCGCTGAGGCCCACTGGCCGCCCCGTTCCCCGCGGCATGGCACTTGCTGGGCTCTGAGATGGGCCCGGGGGCTGGCCGCCGGCCCGCCATGCTGCTGGGCCCCTGGGTGGTGGCAGCAGCGGCGGTGGTGGCGGCGGCGGGCGCCGGGGCGGGCTGCCCGGTGCTGTGCACGTGTCGCGGGCAGGCGGTGGACTGCAGCGGGCAGCGGCTCTTCTCGGTGCCCGCCGAGCTGCCGCTGGACACCGGCAACCTCAGCCTGGCCCACAACCGCATCGCCAGCATCCCGCTGGGCTACCTGGCCTGCTATGCCCAGTTGCGTGTCCTCGACCTCCGCAACAACTCGCTGGAGACCCTGCCCACCAGGCTCTTCCTCGGGGCCCGGCGCCTGACCCACCTGGACCTGAGCTACAACAACTTCAGCCTGGTGACAGCCGACATGTTCCTGGAGGCTAGCGAGCTGCTGCGCCTCGACCTCAGCCACAACCCCTGGCTGTGCAAGGTGCACCCCAAGGCGTTCCGGGGGCTGGCGCAGCTGCGGGAGCTGGACCTCAGCTACGGGGGGCTGTCGGCGCTCAGCCTCGATGCCCTGGAGGGGCTGACGGGGCTGGTCACCCTGCGGATCGGCGGCAACCCCTGGGTGTGTGGCTGCGCCATGGAGCCCTTCCTCAAATGGCTGAAGAGCCGCATCCAGCTCTGCGCCTCAGGTAGGTGGCCCCGTTCCCCGCCGTGTCCCCCCCTACCCCCCCAGTTTATGGCATCCCCGGCCCCTGACGCCGCTCCCCTTGTCAGATTCACAGCTGGCCAAGTGCCAGGCCCCCCTCGAGGTGAAAGGGGTCCCCCTCTTCTCCCTGACGGAGGAGAGCTTCAAGGCCTGCCACCTCACCCTGACCCTGGACGACTATCTCTTCATCGCCTTCGTGGGCTTCGTGGTCTCCATCGCCTCGGTGGCCACCAACTTCCTGCTGGGCATCACGGCCAACTGTTGCCACCGCTGGAGCAAAGCCAGCGAGGACGAGGAGGTTTAGGTATGGCCGGGGAGGCTGGGACGGGGGGCTCGCCCCCGTTGCCCCCAGCCACCCCTAGCCTCCCCCGCTCCCCACCCCGGCCCCCCACCGCCTGGTGGGGACACCGGACTGTGCCTTGTCCTTGTCCCCTCCTGCTGTCCCCCGTGCCTGGCTGTCGTGGGGAGACCGGGGGACGGTTCCCCTCTTCTTTTGCCCAGAAATGGAGAATTTTCACCCCAGTTGGTCCCCCCCCCCCAGGACCGCCACCACTGCCATGAACCCCAGCGGAGCTTGGAGCCCCCCCAGCTCCTGGGGCCGGTGGAGGCGGTGGCACAGGGGGCACACGGGGAGGGTCCCGGGGCCAGGAGCCTCCACGCGGTGCCAGTCAGTGGGAGATGGAGCAGGGGATGCAGCTGGGGGGGGGAGGGACCTCTATTTGGGAGCGAGACCCCCCTCAAAAGCAGCGTGTGCCTTGGGGGATGCCTGCACCCACTGCCTTGGGGGGAAAAACATGGAAATCCTCACTTTCACCCCATAAACAGCACTGGTGGAGCAAGAGCCCGGCAGCCTCCAGCTCCCTGAACCCTGCCCGTGCTCTGCGACCTTGCCAAAATGTGGGGGCCAAGCCCAGGACATGGCAGTGCCACCCGGCTCAGTGCCACCGCCCGCTGGGGGACAGACCTGCGCCTCGCTGGTGACCCTGGCCACCGCTCGGATTCACAGACAGCCCCAGGGCCATCGTTCCTGGCGGTGGGACAAGAGTTGAAGCCCCAGGAGCAGCTCCCGGGCATGGCTTTCACCAGCCACCTTTTTGCTCCTTTCCCTCCTCCTCCTAAGTTTTGCACAGGTTCAGGGCCATTCCAGGTGCCAGATGGCTTGGGGAACCTGTCCTGATTTCATCGTTAGGAGGCAAAAGGAACTCCAAAGGAAAAAAAAAAAAAGAAAAAAAAAAGGAAGAAAAAATAAAGCCAACAGCCCCTCTGCCCAGCCAGGGTGGCCACTGCTCCCACGTGTGTTTTACACCGTCTTTGTGGCTGTTCCTGCAGCATGTAGGGCTGAGGACTACCGCCTCCACCCCAGCTGTAAAACCCCTGTGGTCACATAGCACTTTGCTGCCAAGAAGCATTTGCTCCCATCCTTGGCCTCCCGGGGTGGGTTTTGCTTGGGAAAGCCCCCCCCTTGCCCCTTCCCTGGGGCTGCTTGCCTGCCGGATGCATCCCGAGGAGGGGCCTCCCGTGAGCTGTTTTATTTTCTTACCGTGTTTCCATGCGTGTAGCTGGAGTGTAGATGCACAGTTTAAAAACAAACCAACCAAAAAAAAAAAAAAGAAAAAAAAAAAAAGACGAGAAAAATGGGGAAAAATAAGGCAGTGTGCTGGCTTGATGACTCCACCCCCAGCACCAAGTTTCTCCCGGGGCCAGGAGCCCTGGTAGCAGCGTGAAGGCAGAAGGCTGGGTGCAAATCACAGCGGTCCCCGTGGCAGAACCCCGCAGGGATGTGGCCTTGCGCAGGCTTCCAGCCCCCTCGCCAGGTCCTGCGCTGATCCGGGGGATGTGAGAGTCCCGCAGTGGGCAGCCCTGAGCCGTGGCGAGGAGAGATGGGGCCACAGTCAGGCTGTACCCGTGGCGGGGTTGCACCCACAGCAAGGCTGGCTCCCTGGCAGGTTTGCACCCGCAAACCCCAGGCCCACAGGAGAGCAGAGCCCACCGATGTTGCCTCCTGGGATGGAGGCACTGGGGGTCCCTTTTTTCTTTTTGGTGTCTGCCCCTGCCCCACCAGAACGGCCTCTGGATACCAAGGACAAAATATGTGTTTCCCCCAGCAGTTCCTGACCCTGTTATTGGGTGACGGAGGAGAAAGTGCGAATTCAAAGCTCCCCAGCATCCTTGAATTCATCCAGACCAATTTTCTGCCTTTCTGAAGCAAAAGGGCCTTCCCTCGTGCTTCGCTGCCCTGCATGGGGAGGGCAGGGACCTGCGTGAGGGTGCCAGCCCCCACGCCAGGTGCCCCCACACCACAGCCACGTCCAGTCCTGCAGCGAGCTGGGGAGCGCCCGGGCGTGGAGGCAGCCGCCCTGCCCTCCTGTTGTCCTCTCCTTCCCTCAGCCATACCCTCATCCTTTCTTCTTTTTCCTTTCCTTTCCTTTCCTTTCCTTTCCTTTCCTTTCCTTTCCTTTCCTTTCCTTTCCTTTCCTTTCCTTTCCTTTCCTTTCCTTTCCTTTCCTTTCCTTTCCTTTCCTTTCCTTTCCTTTCCTTTCCTTTCCTTTCCTTTCCTTTCCTTTCCTTTCCTTTCCTTTCCTTTCCTTTCCTTTCCTTTCCTTTCCTTTCCTTTCCTTTCCTCTTCTCTTCTCTTCTCTTCTCTTCTCTTCTCTTCTCTTCTCTTCTCTTCTCTTCTCTTCTCTTCTCTTCTCTTCTCTTCTCTTCTCTTCTCTTCTCTTCTCTTCTCTTCTCTTCTCTTCTCTTCTCTTCTCTTCTCTTCTCTTCTCTTCTCTTCCTTTCTCTCTCTCTTTCCTCCTTTTCCCCTTTCTTTCCCCCTTCCCCACACTAAGGCAAGCGCTGCTGGATGGGGAAAGCGAAGTGGGAAACGCCAAGTCCGAACCCCCCCGGTCTTTGTACGGAGCACATTTTATAAACGTGTACTTTTGTAACAGTGAGCACTTTTTCAGAGCTGAACCTCAACAATAAAGAGCACCAGTGCAGCCTGTCTTGGGGCTGGGGCGGGGGGCACGTGAGCGCAGTGCCGGGGACACGGGCGTGCAGCGGGGACGCGCAGGACCGGCCGGGAAGGAGGTGGAAAACAACCTGCAGAAGGCATCAGCCGTGTTTTCCCCTCCTGGAGCTTCCTGTTATTCCTCCGGCAGCACCTCCCGGCGCGGCGGGGCCCAGCTGCTGGCGGCCGGGTCACCGTGGTGTCACCCGGCTCCCCGGGGCGGCCAGGGCCCCTCGCGCGGGGGCCGCGGGGCTGTTCCTATGGGCTGGAGCCCAGAGGTCGGGCAGCAGCTGTGTCGTGTCCTGCCGGCACGCGTGGCCCTGGGGACGGGGCTGGGGCTGCTGCCGGACGATGGCAGCCCCGGTGCTGCCATAGCTCTCCCATTCCCACCCCCAGCCATGCACGTCAGGGGGACGGGGGGACAGGAATGTCCTTCTCACCTGACTGAGCCACCGCAGGGTGCCCCATTTCTCCATGCCTCCTTCCATCCATCCATACAACCATCTACCCACCCACTCCAGCCAGCCATCTGTCCATCCATCTTTCCATCCAGCCCTCCATCCTGCCACGCACACATCCATCCAGCCCTCCCTCCCTCCATCCAGCCCTCCATCCCTCCATCCAGCCCTCCATCCCTCCATCCAGCCCTCCATCCCCCCTTCCAGGTACCCCACCCACACCTCCCTTCCCAAGCCTCACCCCAGCACCCCCATTTTCGTTCCACCCATCTCTCTCCACCCCTCTTTCCCTCCTCTTCCTCCCTCCCTCCATCTCCTGCCCACACCAGGAGCTGGGGGCCAAACCAGACCCTCCAAGCCTGTCACCCCTTAGCCGGCTGAAGGCACAAGGGCTGCTGGAAACATGGGGAAAAAAAAAAAAAGGAAAAAAAAAAAAGTCTCCTTCAATTTCAACCTATTTTAACCCCTTTAAGCCCATCCCCTCATTATTTATAGTCTAACCTCTGCCTTTCCAAGGTCCACGGAGCTTTCCACAAACACCTGAAGCTCTTTTCTTCTCCTAACACACACAAACGGGTGAAGGGCTGCCAAGGGCTCTCCAGGGCTCGCTGCCCAACATGGGGACAGATTTTGGGTGGGTAGCCCAGGGACTCGTGTGCTGGAGACACAAGAGGGCAGTGAATGACTGAAATCTCCCCCCTTGCCCTCCCCTCTGGGGCTGAGCAGAGGAAAGCAGACGTTTCTCACCCAATAATTATTTTCTCAGTTATTTCTGAGCTGCGAGGTCTGTCGAAACCTCCTCTGCCCAATGAGTAAGCCGAGTTTTGACAAATTTATGTGTTTCCAGCACAAACTGGGGCTGCACCCCGCCTTGCCACGGCAGCGGACCCCCTGCGTCAAGGACCATGGGTGACGTGGGGACCCCTCCACGCCACCGTTTGCTATGGGGAGGAAAGCGTGAAAGTGTAAACAAGGAGGTAACTTCAAAGGCAAGCTGGCCTCACGGGACACCTGGGGACATCAGCCCGGCTCGGCACGCCGTGAGATTATTTTTGCACCTCCGGTGGGACGCGGAGCTGGGAGCTGGGAGCTGGGAGCTGGGAGCTGCAGCTGAGCCACCCGTCCTCGGGCTGGGAGGCTCCTGGGTCTCCTGTCCCCGTCTGTGTTGGCTTCCCCATCGCACCTATCTCCCTGTGCAGAGTGACCTTGTTCCAGTGCCACATCCCCACTGTGCCCATGTCCCCACCGGGGCCACCCATGCCACGCCGGAGCCCTGCGGCCAGCCAGGCCCCCGCAGCAAGTCACGGCCTCGCTTCTCAAGGTGCCCAGCGCACCCAAATTCACCCCCAGCTCCCCAGCGTGCCCATTTTTTTTCCGAGGATGCTCCCGGCCGTGGCAGGGATTTGGCAGGGCTCCCCACCCCCCTCCATCTCCTCTATCTTCCCTCCTCATCTTTCCGCAGCCGCCTTTCCCCCCGCGCTGCCGCAGGAAGGCAACACCTTCCTTATCTCCTTCCGACCGTTGGTCCGGACCCGCTGCCCCTTCCCCCCCTCTCCGGCCTTGTTTTTCTGAAGTGTCCCTGCATTTCCCCCCAGAGACTCCTCGGCCCAGCATTTCCCTCCTCCGAGGGAAAAGGGAAATCTCCAACAGCCGGATAGAAAGTCCGCAGCTCCCGTCGCCGCTGGCAAGGCGCCCCACGTCTATTTCCGCGCCTGGCCGCCGCGCCTGGGAGGAAGCTGCCCATGCTTGGGCTACTAAAAAAACAAAACGGGGCTCCCTCTGCCCCCCTTCAGGGCCAGTTTACTTAGGGTTGGTAGCCGGGAGGATAGAGAGGGGGGTGAGGAGAAGGAGGGGTGGACGGATGGATAAGCAGGAGCCAGGATCTCTTTACCGTGCGTTTTCCAACAGGGTACCTTGACTGTAAACACCCCAAGCTTCCCTTTGGGCCGTGGTCTCAGATGCAGCATTTCCAGCACGCCAACCCCCTGGCTCTTAGCCCAAGCCAGAAACCATGGGGAAACCCCAAAAAAGCCCCAGCCAGGGTGCAAAGAGCCCCAGTGGGCTCACCTCCGTGCCTGCACCCCCTTTGCTTTTATCCAAACCAAGGCTCCCCCAGCCACCTCCCCTATTTACTGCATCGAGACAAAGGGCCGTCCCTGAGGGGTGATGAGCATGGCTCAGCTGGATCCCAAAACAAGGACGGGGCAGGCGGGAAGGTCGACCCAGCCCTCCTCCCCCCCGTGAAACAACGGGAAGCTCCGCGAGGAACCAAGTAATGATCCCGCATCCTTTCCAAGTGGGAACAAAGGCCAAGGAGACAGGATAGTTAATCGCGAGTAAATGAAGGATGTAAATAGCAAATAGGGGGAAGATTTATTTAGAGCGAAGCCTCAGGAAGCGGCTGGGGCTGGAGATGGAAACGGGAGAAGAGCGTTTTGGTGGGTCATCAAAATCCCCGGCTATCGCAGGCCATTGTCCTGCTGGCGCCACGGGAGGATGGGGAAGGGGATGGGGTCCCCAAAACACCATCCAGACCCAAACCAGCCCCTTGCCCATGCCATGGGGGTGCTGTTGCTGCTGGCCTGGGGTGCAGGCAGTGGCCCCCGGCTGCTCGATGGCATCCGCAGCCCCAGGGGAGAACCACTCAGGGTCTATCTGGCCTCAGATAAGGAAAATAAAAACCTCAAACGGGGATTTGGGAGAACGGGACAGCTGCCTGATGCAATCAGAGCCTCCCACTGGGGTGGGCTGAGCTCCCACCCGGTGCACCGGAGGATTTTTTTTTGGGGGGGGGGGGGGGGGTTCTTTTTCTGGTGTTCACTCGGGTCTCGCCACGCTGCGATGCGGCAAAGCAGCGCTTGGGGTGGAAATTTTTGCATTTCCCAAAGTGTGCGGAGACACACGGCGTGCACTCAGGAACGTGGGGGGCATGGGAGGGGGCACATGGGGGGCACAGCACAGCACCCACCCAGTGTGCACATGCACGCACACACACACAGCAACACAAACCCCCCAACCCATGCAGCCCCCCACTACCACCCTCTCCATCACCCCAGAGGGAATCGTATACTCTGCTCCTTTTTTTTTGTAACCAAAATTCATTTATTTGTCACGAATCTCACAGCCGGTGCCCCTGCCCGAACCCACCCACCAGCCCGTGCCTCAGTCCCCCCCCCCCCCACAAACACATCCCACAAGCAGGGAAGGGGCTCCCCAAAGCAAGCCAGGCTCTGGGGCACTGAGAAAAGAGGAGGGGGGTCCCCCAAAAAAAACGCAGGGGCCGCTCCCCGAGGAGACCAGCTCAGGGGGGGTGCTGGGGTTGGAGCGGGGGGGCTCAGGCACGGAAGAGCGTCTCCTGGGTGGCGGGGTCCAGCTTGCCCCCCCCAGGCGGCCCCCCCTTGCCCCCGGGGCTGTGGCTGTGCCCCGAGGAGAAGCTGCCCGAGCGCTCGGCCCCGGGGCTGGGGGGGCGGCAGCAGAGGAGGGCGGCGCAGGCCCGTCGGAAGCGGGGGTCGAAGAAGGCGTAGAGGAAGGGGTTGAGGCAGCTGTTGATGTAGGCGATGCCGGTGCAGTAGGGGTGGAGGTTGTTGAGGAAGGCGTGGAGGCCGCAGGACCAGGGCAGCACCTCCAGGTCCATCAGGACGTAGAGGGTCTTCACCAGGTGGAAGGGCAGCCAGCAGCCCCCGAAAGCGGCCACCAGCACGGCGATGATGGTCAGCAGGCGCTTGCGCTTGCGGGGCCCCTCGGCCCGCTCCCGACGGAAGTGGCTGGCCACGGTGCGGGCGATGAAGAAGTAGCAGGTCAGCATGACGGCGAAGGGGGCCACGAAGCCCAGGGCGGTGGAGGACAGCCCCAGCCCCACCTCCCAGGCGCCCTCGGTGCCCGGCGCGGCCAGGCCCCCGTAGTCCATATAGCAGGTCACCTTGGCATCCCCCCCCAGCGCGGCCGCCCGCCGCAGCACCAGGGCCGGCAGGGCCAGCAGGGCCGCCAGCACCCACAGGGCCACCGTGGCCACCAGCCCGCTCACCCGCGAGCGCAGTTTCGCCGTGGCCAGGGGCCGCACGATGGCGAGGTAGCGGTCGAAGCTCAGCCCCGTCAGGCAGAAGACGCTGGCGTACATGTTGACGAAGACCAGGTAGCTGCTCACCTTGCAGGCGGCCGTGCCGAAGGGCCAGTGGTAGCCCAGCCAGGCGTAGGCGGCCCACAGCGGCAGGGTGGCCACGAAGGTGAGGTCGGCGGCGGCCAGGTTGGCGATGAAGGTGTCGGCGGAGCGCCGCCGCTCACGGCCACCCTTGAAGATGGTCCAAAGGACCAGCCCGTTGCCTGCCGTGCCCAGCAGGAAGACCAGCAGGTAGATGGTGGGCAGCAGGGCCAGCGAGGGGCCCCACTCCTCGTACTCGCACTCCGTCTCGTTGTCCCCGTAGGCATAGCTGTCTGCCACCTCCTCCATGCCGCCGGCCGCTGGGCTCAGCTCAGCTCAGCTCATCCCTGGGCTCAGCACCGACCTCCTCCGGCCCTCTGAGCCCGGCCTGACGAATCCCACCGCGTTACCTCCCCTTCCTACCCGCCCTCCGCCCTCCTCCTCCTCCTCCTCTGTGGGACGGGACAGGATGGGGAACCCCCGTGGGAAATTTCACAGCTCCCCCCCCACACACACACACCTCCCATCTGGCTGCCCCGGCCCCCTCCTAGGAGTCTTACCAGGCTCTCACCCAAGTGTCAAAGCGTCAGCCCGGGCGATAACCCCGCTGCCCCTGCTGCAGGGACTCGCGGCCACCCCAGCGCCCAGGCTGGGTGCTGGGACACAGCGAAGCAGCTCCTGGGGGGCAGCAGGGGGGGGGCACAGCCAGGCACCGCTCTGCCACCCCCCAGGGACGTGGGAATTGGATTTCACATTTCAGAGATGGCCTTCGGCAGTTGGGGCGTCACACCCGGGATTTCGGCATTTTGCAGCTGGGGCTTTGCACTTGGGGCTTTGCATTCGGGACCTCACAGCGGGCGTTTGGCACTTGGGATTCTACGCTTTGCATCTGAGCTTTTGCCTTTCGCAAAGCTGCGGCGCAGAGGGGGTCCCAAACTGCCAGGGCCCTCTTTTGAGCACTGCGGGAGCCATTTACCCAAAATCTGGAGGGGGGAATTGGCCACTTGTGTTAGTGAAGGAACATTTTGAGGCATCTTCTGCACCAGCACGGTGTAATGCAGAGCCCCCAGGGACCTCACCGCGTGTTGATCCTGTGCTGACTTTTTTGTAAGGTGAAGGAGCAGAACGCAGCAATGCCTTTAGATCAGCCAGAGATGAAAAATCACCTCCAAAGCAAGAAGCGCTGGAGGAAGCGGGACTGAGGTGCAGGATGCTGTTCCACCGAGGCTCAGCTCTCGCAGCTGCAGCTTTGGGCAGAGCCTTTGACAAGCCAAGTGTTTGCAAAACGCAGCCCAAGAAGCCGCGAGCCTCTGCAGAGGCTGAGACAAGCACGGGGCTCGGCTGCTCACAGCACGGAGACGAGAGGTGCCTTTTGCCATTAAAAATCGATAAATTACCAGTTGGCGAGATTCAGAGCGAAGCGAAGGCACACTGGGGACAGCCGCAGCATGAACACCAAGCCAGGCACAGAAGTGACACCACCGCCCCCCCGCCAGCACGGCTGGCCCCTCAAACCAGTGTTAAAACCAAAAAAAAAAAAAAAGAGGGGGTGGCAAGGTAATTCGGTTGCTGAAATACAGGGCAGCCCTAAGGGGTCTCCGAAATAAGCCTGTGGGAGGAGAAGCACCAAATCTGAACCAGCTCTCAGTCCCGTGAGAACAAATGGGGGGCTTAATCAGGCTTGAAAGGGGGGTAATGAATAATAAAATATTCTGATTAGCTGGGACAGAGTCAACTTTGAAAGCCGAACGTTAACCCTGTAAGGAGCTGCTAAGGGGGAGCTGCAAAGGTCGGCATTTCGTGGAAGAATTAGAGAAAAAGCTGTTAAAATTCAACGCCTAGATGTGAGGGCTGCTAACTTCATATTTTAAGTTTTGGCTTTTTTTAAAGAAAAAGAGGAGACAGAACCACACAAAACCCAAAGACTGATAAAGCCGTTACTTAAGACAGCTAATGAATTGAATAAAACAGGGAAATAAAAAAAATGCTAATTAGACCCTTGGTATTGCCAGAAACTGCTACAAAGGGAGATGTTCCAGCCCGGGTAATGAAGATCACTATTAATAACAATCCCCACTATTTTTGTCTTCTGTGGGTAGCACAGGAGAACAGGTAACCCTTTGCAGCCTGGCGAAGGCAATGCCTGGCCAAAAAGCAGCGGATGGGGAGGGGGCTGAGCAGTGCCCCCGCTGCTACATCCCACCAGGGGACAGAAGGAATGTGGAGAGGGGCCCCGGGGGGAAGGGGAAGCCGGAGGAGCTGAGCCCAGCACAGAGGTGCTGTGCAAGGAGCAGTTTTCTCCTGCTGGGTGCTGGACTGGGCTCAGACGCCTGCAGCCCCACCTCCGACCCCATCAGCAGCTGCAGGTAACCTCACTCTTAGTCCCCAGGCAATAATTCACGAGGCTCGGTAGCCAGAGCTGAAGTGCTGGAGCAAATCCCACGTCCCTGCAGCAGCACAGGGAGGCTCGGAGGGGGCAGCGACAACTGGATGCAATCAGAGATAAGCAGCCGAGATTCCTCTGCAGCTTCAGCAGGAGCCGAAGCATCTGCCAGCCCCAAGCCCCTGATAAAGCCAAGGGCTCAGCGGCACCGGGGGCGAGGAGACCTCAGCTCAGCTAATGGCTGAAAGCTTTCCCAAGGCGTGCTGTGGGTCAGGGTACCCAGGGTGCAGCAGAGCTCATTAATATCCATCCTGTACCCAAAAAACCTCCCTCTGGCTCGGACCGGGGTGCTGTCCCCGTGCGATGTTTGTCCCAGCCTGCACAAAAACCTCTCACATGCGTGGCAGAGGGCCCCGGAGCCAGGGCTGGCAGTGTCCTGTGCAGCTCCCCGGGGGCTGGTGGGGACGCTCACAGCCCGGCAGAAGGGGGGCACTCAGCCGTGCCATGGGGCTGAGCTCCCCCCGTACCCAAACTCTGCATGCCAGGAAGAGCAGAGCTGGATTTTACCTCGGCATGGGATTTGGTGACTTCCTCTGAAGTCGCTTGGAGTTACTCATATCCTACCAGGGAAGCAACAACTCCATGGCTCCATCTCTCCATCTGTCTCTCCCTCTTTCCGCTAGGCTGTGCCGGGAAAAAACAGCTTGGGGTTCCTCATCGTGGGGAGGGGACGGGGCCCGGGGCACAGCCAGCTCTCGGAGGGGGCCCAGGGATTGCATTTTGCAGGCGAAGCTGCCTGGGGAGACTCACAAGCTCCCCTGGTCTTTCCTGGGATTGCACAGGGCAGAAAGGAAAGAAATCCCAGCCGGAACACAGGCACGGGCAGTTCAGCTTGGATTATGGCCGGAGTCACGGGTGGACGCTGGGCTGCTCAGTTTCTCAGGAAGGTTTGGGGCCAGGACCCGTCCCCACTCCCCCAGGGCGACCCTATCACCGGCACCAGCCCTGCTGCCACGCCAGGGACCGAGGAGGCAGACAGAGAGGAAGCAGGAGGGAGCGGGGGCACAATCCGGACGGAGGGTGAGCGCAGGAAGCCACACTTCTGCCTCCCGGCACCTTTCTGACCTCCAGGCAGGCTGCAGGGAGGTGCAGGGGTGTCCCCGGGCACCCCCCCCCCCCCAGCGGTGAGCTCCCCATCCCGGCCGCAGGCATGCGAGGGCAGAGAGCTCCTCCTGGTGGCTGTCCCCGCACCAGGGTCCCCCCCGCCCCACGGGGACAGGGACCCCCCCTTCTGGGGCACAGCCCTGAGGCCCAGGGAGCTTACAGAAGAACGAAGGACCCCCCCCCGAACCAACCAACAAAGTTTTTATTGTCCTGAAAAGTGGCACCAAAATAATGACCTGCTGCTCTTGGTCTGGAGGGTGATAGGAGGGGGAGGGGGGAGGGAGGGGGGGCTTGTGGATTTCCACCACCACCCCCAGCCCCCAGGAAACGTGGGGGCTGAGGGGGTGGGCAGAGGAAGAGAGACCCTGGGGGAGTCCCTCGGGCTTCGGAGGGGGGCGGAAAGTGACCGGGGAGGGGACCCTGCGAGCATCATACAAAGTGCATAGATGTGTGTGTGTGTGTCCTGCCACGGGGAGGGGGCGACCTGGTCCTGGGGGAGCTGGCCGTAAGCCTCCCGGGGCCACGCTGGCAGGAGAGCGAGCCTGCAAGAGACACGGGGAGGGGGGAGACACCGTCAGGAGCCAGGCGGGGAGCCCCAGCCCCTGGGGTGACCCGGAGCCGGAGGGACGTCCCCTCTGGCCCTTGTCCCAGCCGTCCCCACGGTGTCACCCCCGTGCCGGTACTCACCCCGCCAGATCAGCTCATGATTTCTTCTTTTTCAGCTTCAGCGCTTGCAGCCAGTGGGGCGGGGAGCCGTCTGACCTGGGAGGATGGAGCTGCGTCATCGTAAATCCCCCCAAAACACACCCAAAGCCCTGGGGGCTTCTCCCAGAGCCTTGGGGGGACCCGGCCAACAGGACCCCCGGATTGTTCCCGCTCCCCAGAGGGGTCGGGCAGGAAGGGAGCCGGGCTGCGGCTGGCTGCGGAGGCAGCCTTCAAGCTGTGGCTTTAAGGGCTTCGTCCCAAGCACTGTTTAGGGTGGAGCAGCTCAGCTCTCCCAGGCAACGGGACCTTGGGAATGCCGGTCCCAGCAAGCCTCCTCCCCGCTCCCCGCTCCAGCCCCAAGGCCAGCTGCCAGCACCAGAAACAGCAGCCCGGGGCGCTGGGTTCCTCGGGGCCGTGGGACTCCAACACGGCCCCACAGACACCTCGGCACACCCACCCCGCACCCCACGGGTCCCCATCACGCCCACAGGGGGATTTCACACCCCCCTCCCCACCAGGACCGCCCCGCAGCCCCCAGCGCTCACCCTGAGGACTTGTCCGGCTTGGGGGGCAGCGTGAGGGGCTTCCCACCCAGGCCGGGGATCTTGCAGGACTTGGAGCGCTGCACGTGGGGGTCCTTCGGGGGGGCCGCCTTGCTGTCTGCCGGCAGCGCCCCCTCCTCGGCAGAGCGGTTTCGGCCCCTCAGCTTGGCCTGGGTGTGAGAGGTGAAGTCAGAGGGGTGCTCCCCGCCGCCCCCAAGTCCTCCCGTCGCGCCCTTTTCCCTCCCCACGCCGCCTGCCCTCGGCCACCCCCACGCCCACAACCTGCCTCAGCTGAGGAATCGTGTCCCCTCCCCGGGCTGGGACACGTCCTTGGGGTACTGCTGGGCCCTTACCTTGAGGGCGGACGTGTTGAGGCCGGGGAAGAGCGGCACCTTGACGCCCTTGCCCGACGGGGACGCTCGCACCCGCCGGCTCTTGGGCTCTTCTGCTGCCTCCTCGTCGGAGGACGCCGCTGCGCGGGCTGGACGGGGCTCTGCGGGGACAGCATCACCGTGAGACACCTCTGCCAAGGCCACGCTGCCCCTACGTCCCCGTCCTGCTGTCGCCACCCCGAGGGATCCCACCTGTGGAGTCCTGGAAGATCCAGCTGTCCCCTTCGGAGGTGGCCCCGGGGCGGAGAGCGGGCGCCCGGTGCCTCCGCTTGCGGCCCAGGTTGGCTTTGCTCCGGTACACGGTGCTGTCCAGGACCTCCGTGTCCTGCAAAACCCACGGGGGGAAGGTCAGCGCCCAGCACAGGGAACTCCCAGGCCCCCCCCGGCCCCCCCACCCATCCCACCGTGCTTTATGGACACCCGCAGCAGCGGCGGCCCTACAGCACGGGGCGGCCTGGTGCCCGCAGCCTGTCTGGGTCGGGGCTGCAACGAGGGGGAGGCAGAAGCTTCCCCCTGCCCGCTCACCTCCAGGAAGGTGAATTCCTGCCCAGAGAGCTCCGCGGGTCCCTCGGGCTGAGAGGGTTTTTCTTCGCAGCTCTGCGGTCTCTTCCCATCCGGGTGGTCCCAGGGGGCCTCCTCCTGGCTCTCTGCTTCTGGCGGGGTCCCGCCACCAGCCTCCGGCAGCAGGGGGGCAGCAGCCAGGCCCCCGTCCTCTGCGGGGCTCGGCTCGTCCTCGTCCCGGGGGGCCTCTGAGGCTAGGGGCTGCAGCTGGGGGCTCGGCCCCGCGGCGGTGGGCTCAGCCAGAGCATCAGCACCCAAGGGTGGGCTGGGGTCCGAGAGGCGGATGTCCATGGGGGTCCTGCTGCGGGAGATGAGAGGAGAGCCCACAGTTCCCCCAGCTGCAGCTAAGGGAAAGCCCTCCCAAGGCTAGCGGGGAGTCTGGGGGCTGAGGAAGGCAAGGAGGGTCCCCGACGCACAGGGGACTCAGGTCACCTCTCCCCACCGGGTTTTGTGGGGGGCAGGGGTGCAGAGAAAGGGGTCAGACCCCCCCAGTGCTCTCACAGTCTCAGGCAAAGGTGGGAGGTGACCAAGGGGCAGGAGGAGGAGGATCGGGGCTGCTCACTGCCCTCCTGCCTGGCAAAACACAGCCCCAGGGATGTGGCGGAGAGGGGCAGGGAAGGCAGCGATCCCCAGAGGAGCTCTAAGTCCTCCTGGGCCAGGAAGGAGACGGCAGCAGCAAACTGCAGGGCTCCCCCCGCAGCTGGGGGCTCCCCACTTCTCCCCAGCCCAGAGGGGATTTTGCCTCCCTCCTCCCAGCACCCTTACGGTTAGGCAGCTTGTGGGAATTTATCACCTTGGAAATGCCCAGCTACTTCAGCCTGGCTGAGATGAGGCTGTGACGTTCCCTCACCTTGGCAAAACAAGGGCACGGAGCTAACTCTGCCAGATCCTCCAGACCCCCGGAGGATCCATCCCTGGGGCCACAGCCCCCACCGCCAGCACCCTCCTTACCCATCTGCCGAAGCACCGCGGTCTCCTGGGCTCGGCTCCCCGGCACTGAAATCCCGGCTGCGGGCCGCACAGCGGGCGTCGAAGGCACTGGCCCACTCCTGGCGCCTGGCCTCAGCCTCGCGCAGCTCCGTACTCCAGCCACCTGCCTCCTGGTGCTGCCTCCAGCCTGCTTCCTCCTCCTCCTCGTCCTCCCGGGGCCGGGCAGCGCTGCCCGGGGCTGCCCCGTCCTCGTCCCAGGCCATCTGACCCGGTCCACCCTCGCTGGTACTAGCGGTAGGAGCCGAGGGGCTGAAGGGGAGATCGCCGCGCCAGCCTCCCGGGGGCTCCCCGGGCTCCTGCAGGTCGGCAGAGCTCATTTCCCCGCTCCAGGACGTGGGGCCTCCTGCTGGCGCTGCGGTGCCGGAGGGGTCGGGCACCTGGTCCATCCCAATGACGCCGAACTGGTTGCGGTGCTCAGCTCCCCCGAGGCGCAGCTCTTCAATCCAGCCCCCGGGGCCGATGGCACCGCTCTCCTGCTGCTCGCTGCTGCCCCAGCCCGACTCCGGGGACGGGTGACGGGGGGCAGAGGAGCCAGGCAAGTCTTCTGCTCTGACACCGAAAGCATTGCCCGCTTCCGTCTGGGCTATGCCGCGTTCGCCAGCCCAGCTCAGCCGTCCAGGACCGAAATCTTCCTTTCTGGTGGCCACGGAGCCGTACTCGCTGGCCCAGACTGGCCTGCCGGGGCCGAACTCCCTGTCCTGGCTCTCCATGTCCCTGGTGCTGTACTCATCATCCCAGGCCGGCCTGCTGGGTTTGAACTCCCTGTCCTGGGTCTCTTCCTCTCCGGCACCGTACCCGCTGCCTTCAGCCGGCCTGCTGGGGCTGAACTCCCTGTCCTGGCTCTCCATGGCCCTGGTGTTGTACTCGCTGTCCCAGGCGGGCCTGCTGGGGCTGAACTCCCTGTCCTGGCTCTCCATGGCCCTTGTGGTGTAGTCACTGGCCTCGGCCGGCCTGCTGGGGCTGAACTCCCTGTCCTGGCTCTCCATGTCCTGGGTGCTGTATTCGCCAGACCAGGCCGGCCTGCTGGGGCTGAACTCCCTGTCCTGGCTCTCCATGTCCCTGCTGCTGTATTTGCTATCCCAGGCCGACCTGCTGGGGCAAAACTCCTTGTCCAGGCTGCCGGTGTCCCCAGTGCTGGATCTGCCAGCCCAGCCCAGCGTCAAGTCCTCGTCCTTGCTCTCAGCATCCCTGCTGCTGTATTTGCTGGCCCAGTCCGCACCCATCTCCCTGTCCTTGATCTCAGCGTCACCGGTGCCGTACTCACCGGCCCACACGGGCGCGAGCTCCCCGTCCTGGGTCTCCAGGTCCCCAGAGCCGTACCTGCCAGCCCAGCTGGGCTGCCTGGAGCTCAGCTCTTTGTCCTCCTGCTGCCCGTGTCCCACGCCGTAGCTCCTGCTCCATTCAGTCTTCCCAGAGCTCACCTCCTCCCTGCCGCCCGCGCCGTCCAAGCCGTAGCCAGCGCCCCAGCTGGCTTTGCCAAAGTCTTGGTCCTGCAGGCAGCTTTCCCCCAGGCCGTGGGATTTGGGCCAGGTGCCGCAGCCCAGCCCCGTGTCCCCCATCAGCTCTGTCCCTTTGTAACTGCTGCTCCAGTCCCTCTCGGCGGCACCAAAGGCCCTGTCCTGCTGCTCCACGTCACCCACGCTGTGGCTGGTGTCCCAGCTCGATTTGGTCCTGAATTCCCGGTCCTGTCCCACCTCGCCGGGCCAGTCTCTGTCTCTGGCTACAGCCTCGCGGCTCCAGTCAAAAGCGGCGGCCCGCTGGGACCTCCCGATGCCGAATTCGCTGCACAGGTCCTTCCGCGACCAGCCGAGCAGGTCCTGGGGGGAAGGGGGTCAGAAAAGCAGAGACAGCGTTAAGAGATTCCCGCAACCCCTACTCACGCAGCAGAAAGAAACATCGCAGAGGGTGCGGGGCCCCCCTCAGGACCACTGCACGAAGCAGGACCCCTTCCCGAGGCGAGCCCAGACCCCGCCGCCCGCCTCCCCCGACCCCAGCAAGCCCCAGGCCGGGAGCTGCCGGTACCCACAGCCGCCGCGCCTGCCCAGGGCCCTTCCGAGCCCTGCGTGCGCCGAGCCCTCCCCAGCTCGTCCCGCAGCTCCAGGTTGGCCAGCAGCCTCCGCAGGATGGCCGTGGTCCCCGACTCGCCGGCCATGGCTCTCCCGGCGCGCGCGCACGCGGCGGGGCTCCCGCCGCCCAGCCCCACCCCGGCTCTCCCCGCGGGCGCTGCGCTGCTCCCGCTCGGCGCTCAGCCTCCACCCAACCCGTCGGACGGCTCTGCCGCAGAAAAATGAGCCCGGCCGCACCGAGACACGCGCAGCCGGGCGTTAACCCTTGCTGCCTCGCCTCCCCGCGGCTCCCCGTGAGTCCTCACCTCCGACCCGTCGGCCTCCGGCGAGCCGCGTCCCGCTGCGTGAGCCCCGGGCGACGCCAGCAGCTCGGTCAGCCAGCCCGGGTCGGGGTGGGCGTCGGGAGCCTTCGAGGAGCTCTCCTCCCGGCCTGGCCCGCCGGGGCCCTGCAGGCTGCCGGGAGAGTCACCCGCCGGCCCCGGCTCCCAGCAGGATTTGGCCTCCGGAGAGGCTGGATCCGGCGGGGTGGCCTCGACAGGGGGCTCGGGCTCAGCCGGGTCCTGGTCGGGCTCCGTCACGTGGAGCACGGTGCTGTTCCACTCTGCCTCCTCTTCCTCCTCCTCCTCCTCTTCCTCCTCCGCCGAGCCCTCGGCCTCCAGCTTGGCTACGGGCCCCCCTGGGCACGGAGCCCCCTCCGCCGCCCAGCTGCCGGCCCTGTGGGACCTGCCGCCCCCTTGGGAGCCCGCAGCCTCCCCATCTGACCCGTCCTCTTCAGAGAGCCCCGAGTCGGCCGCCTCCCTGATGGGGGAGCTGGGGGGGGACGGCAGCCCCCTCGCCCCCCGCGGGGGGAACGTCCACTCGAAGGACTGCGAAAGGCTCCAGCTGGACTCGCTGCCCAGCGAGCGCTCCGACGGCGGGTCCCCGGGCTGGGGCAGGGCGCTCAGCGAGCCCCCCAGCTCCCCCATGCCCTGCCCTTCGCCGGGCGGGGGCTGCAGGACCCCCTCTGAGGAGCGTCGGAGCCCCGAGTCCCTGCTGGGGGGAGGAAGGCTGAAATCGGGACCCTCGGGGGACCGTGGGGACGCAGGGGAGTCATCGGGTCCCTCTGGGGAGCCCGGGGGACGAGAAGCTCTGGAAGGGGATTCAGGGGGTGGGCTGGGGGGCGCTGGGGGCTCAGCGGCAGCCTCAGGAGAGCCGGGGGGGTAGGTGGCTCGGGGGGGCAGCTGGGGCGTGCCTGGTGTTGGGGGGCTGGCGGTAGCGGGGGAGCCCTCGCTGGGAGTGTGCGGGGAGCCGGGGGAGCGGGAGGCACCGAGCTGGGCTTCGGCCGGGGCGCCCGGAGCCTGGATGGAGGCAGCCGGGAGCTCCTGGGCCGGGGGCTGAGCGGGGGAGTCGGGGGAGCCGGGGGCCAGGGTGGGGGAGCCGGGGGCCAGCAGCTCTGGGGGGGCATCGGGAGAGCCGGGGGCCAAGGCGGAGGGCTCAGCGGGCTGGAAAGGAGCTCCCGGGGCTGGAGCTGGGCAGGCGGGGGATCTCGGGGAGCCAGGGGGTCCAAGGGTGCCCAGCTGGAGAGAGGAGAGCTGCGGGAAGAACGGGGGGGGGGGCACGGGGGGGGGGGGCAAGTCACTCAGGAGGAACCCCCCGGGCATCACCCACGTCCCGGCCCCCCTCTGCCGACGCGCGGTGACAGCGCGGCTGCGGTCCCATCCCCTCGAAATCCCGGGGCAGGAGGCGCCCACGCTTCCTGCCAGCACCGGGGCCGCTTCCTGCGTGACTCAGCCTCGGCAGCTCCCAGTGGTCCCCGGCCCCGCTCCGTGCCCTGCCGGGCAGGGCCAGGCAGTGCCCGGAGCCCCCCTCCGAGCCCCTTCCTCTGCCCCAGCGCCCCTGCCAGCACCCGCCCCCCCCTGCCAGAGGCGTGCAGAGAGAGACACGGAGAGGAAGAACTGAAGCAAGAGGAAACAGAAACGCCCCCAGCCCCAATCCGCCCTGCTGCGGGGCCGGGCACCCCCCTGGGACACGCCAGCATCGCCCTGGCACAGAGGGACCAGCCCTGCCTGCGGCCGTCGGGGTTAAATCCCCCCCCCCCAGCCCTGCCACGCTGCTCGGTGTCCCCGTCACCACCCAAAATCCTGGCTGGTGACTCACGGCTGCTCCTCGTCCCCACCTCGGCACCGGGGCTGGCACCTGCCGAGCCCGTCCCAGGAGCCTGGCCCCGCAGCCGGGCACCCCGTGCCGGGGAAGCAGGGGGCACGGCGGGGGGGGGACCCGCGTCCCCCGGAGGGAGGGCGCTCAGCACCAGAAAGGAGGAAGGAGAGACACGCACCCCGCAGAGAGGGAGCCCCGGAGGAGACAGGAGAGCCCCAAAGGAGAGAGCCCAGGAGCGGAGCAGCCGCGGCACAGGAGGGGGCGGCGAGAACTCACGTCAGGGGGAGACGGCGGCCTCCAGAGTCTGCGGGGGTCCCCGGCACAGCTCAGGCCGGCTGGGGAGGAGCCGCTGCTGCAGAGAGACAGGCAGGAGGGTAAATGCCACGGGCACCCCGCTCTTCTCTCCCACCACCAGCCCACACGGCCTCCTCGCCCCAAACCATCCCCCGGTGGCCGTGGGGTGAGCTGTAGCCACCCTTAATTCCCTGCTAGGTTCAGCCGAGGTTTTGACTGCAGAGGGGAGGGAGGTGAACAGGCTACGAAGCCCTCGCTGGGAAATTTTTCATCCTTTGGAGAGAGAGTTTCTCACACTCTGGATTAAAATAGCCCCTGCCCCGCTCCCAGAGGTGCCCAGCGTGCGGGAGCACAGCCAAGGGCTGGCCCACCACCAGCCCGTCCCGCAGCCAGGAGTCCCGCAGATCCGGTGCCTCTGCCCCGGCGTGGACCAGCAGGAAAAAAAAAAAAAAAAAAAAAAGAAGAAAAACAAACAGCGAGGGTGGGAAAAAGGGAGCGTTTCCCAGGGGCAGCGAGCCCCCGATATTCCCCGCTTGGGCAGCGGGAGAGCGGGCTGGCAGGTCTCCCAGCCGGCAGAGGGCTGCGAGCAGGGAGGCAGTTCCTTAACCGGGCCAGCCCGTTCCTGCGGTTTTCATAAACCACCGGGGCTGTCGCGGGTGACCCAGCCTTCCCACGAAGGCAGCTCAAGGCACTGTTGGTTAGGAGGAACACCGGCCTCGTGCCGGAGCCCAGACCTCAGCTCCCTTCCAGCCCCGTTATTCCCATCGCTCGCAGCACCGTCCCCCCCTTTTTCCCCCCCCGGTCCCTCGTCCCCAGGGACCGGCCCCGCGCCCCCTCACCTCATTTCAGCCACTGAACTTCTGTCACCCCCCGTCCCCGGCTCCCCCCCGGCGTGCTGAGGGGGCTGGTGGGCTTCACCGGGGGGGTCTCCATCCGCCTCCCCGCTGGGGCGCCTCCTGAAGACGGCGGCGAAGGGCTTGGAGCCGAAGCGAGAGGCAGCATCGGGGCAGAAGGGAGAGAGCCGGGCCCGGTCGGGGCTTCCCGGGCCCTCCTTGCTGTCCATTTTGGCCAGGATCTCCTCCACGGTGGTGCCTGGGAATCGCTCCGGCTTGGTCGCCACGGGCACCGGGGTCACCTTAAAGGGAGCCGGGCCCTTGCGGGAAGGCGTCGGGGGGGCTGCAGGCATCTCGCCGGCGGGGCTCGAACCCGAGTCTTCGGGGGCCGAGACTGGCGGGGACGGGAGCCCCTTCCCGTTGGGGGTCTCGGGAGACTTGACGGTGAAGGAGGGGCGCCTGAGGGCCCCCCCGGAGCTGCCCCCGCCGTAGGGCTGGGGCCCCGCCAGGCGGTTCATCTTCTCGGCCGAGGGCAGCTCGGGGCGAGGGTGCCGCGGCCCCGGCGGCGGGTGAGGCTTGGCAGGCACGGACGGCTTGGGCAGCACGCGGGGCTTGGGCCGGATGGGAGGTTTGGGGCGAGCGGTGCCTGCGGGAGGGAGACACGGAGAGAGACGGAGAGCTGGAGGAGCGCTGCAGGACCCAGAGAAGCCCTACAGCCCCGGGAGAAGCCCTAAAGCACCAAAAGAAGCCCTACGGCCCCGAGAGAAGTCCTGCTCCAGGCTGAGGGCAGCAAAACCCACGCGTGAACAGGTGTGGGTGAGGAGCCGGGCTGGTGTCCGAGGGGCTCTCACCTTTCTCGGGGCTGCCGGCCGCCAGTCCTGCCCCCCCCGAGGCGCAGGGCAAGGGGGGGTGCAGGGGCTGGGGCTGGGAGGCCATGGCGATGGCTGGGGCTCAGCAGATCTCAGCGCGCAGTCAGCCCCTGGGGGAAGAGAAACGGGAGAAGCGTTACAGGGAAAGAAAGCGTCTGACACGTCCGGCAGGGCCCACGGCCCCTGAAATCTCCGGGGATCCAGCCCCCCGGCACCGTGCCAGCCCCGCCGGTCACCTGCGGCAGCGCTCACGCCGCGTGCCAAGCCGCTATCGCGCTGCCCGGCCCCTGCCCGCCCGCACCGCCCTTGGCACGCCGTGCCAGCCCCGGGCTGGGCCGTAACAACGCTGCCATACCTGCACGCCCCGGGGCAGCCCCCCCGGCCGCCTCGGTGTCCGCGTGGCCCCCGTCCCTGCACGCGGGGAGCTTCCCAAAACGCGCTGCCGACACCTCCTCTACCCCGGGGGCCGTGCCAACACACCCGTGTCACCCTGTCAGCCTCTCCCCAGGCCCCAGACAAACACTGTTTCCCCCCAGGACCCCCCCCTCGCCCTACAACAGCCCCATACTCTCACGCCACCCCCCTTTTTTACCCACTGACCCCAAATCCTTCGGGCAGGCAGTACCGGCCCCCCAGCACCAGGCCAAGCCCCGTGGGGTACGTCACACCGAAAACGGCCCGTTCCAGCCCCAAAACAGCAGCGCGGAGGCAGCGTGCCAGCCTCCAGCCCCCTCCCCGACGCCGCAGGCCTGCTGCCAGCCCCCCTACACCCGCACCGACACCCCCAGCACCCCGAGCCCGTGCCGTGGGCTCCGACGGGCGCTGCTGGGACGGAGGCAGGGCAGGGGGTGCCCCAGGACAGGGGGTGCCCCAGGACAGGGGGTGCCCCGGGGCAGGGGGTGTCCCGGGGCGGGGGGTGCCCCCCTCACCTTCCCCTCAGCGGCCTCATGTCCGGGACGGGGGACGCGGGGGATCCTGGGGCTCGGGCCGCTGTCGCCGCCGCGGCTCCCGTGACTCACGTTGCGCTGCGGGGACAGGAAAAACTCGCTCCCTGCCTCCTCCTCTGCTCCTCCCGGCCCTGCCCTGCCTCCCTCTCTCCTCCTCCTCCTCGCTCCCCCCTTCCCTGCCCCCCCCCCCCACACACACCCTGGGGTCCCCCCCACCCTTCTTGCCCCCCAGCTTTCCCCGCTCGCCGCCCCCCGGCCCAGCTGGCCGGGGCCGAGCAGCGCTGAGGAGGCCACATCTGGAAGACATCTTCCCCCCGCCCCCCCCCCGGCCCCCCCGGCCCTCCCTCCGCCATCTTCCCCCCCACCGCCCCCCCGGGGCCCCTTCCCGACCCCGTGGCAGCCCCGGGACGCCGCAGCCGGGGCCCAGCTCCCGGTGACGAGGCCGGAGGGAGGAGAGGAAGGGAGAGGGGGGGAGGAGGAGGGGACGGGAGGAAGAGGAGGGGAGGAAGAGGAGGGCAAGGGGCGCCCCCCCCCCCCCCTTCCCCCATCCTCCGGGGCCTGCTCGCGTCGCCATGGCAACGCGGCTCCCGCTCGAGTGGACGGGCAGGCCTCGGCCCGTCGCCATGGCAACGCGCCCCCCCCCCCGCCCCGGCCGGCACCCCGTTGCCATAGCGACCCTCCCCCCTCCCTCCCCGGGCCCCCCGTTCACCCGCCGCCGCTGTTGCATATTCATGAGCTCGGCCACGCCCACCCCGCCCGCAGGCCACGCCCACCGCCCCGGGTGCGGCCGCGGCGCCGCGTGGCGGGTACCACCGAGAGGAGGGGCCAGAGGGGCGCTACCATAGAGCCGCGCACCATAGAGACGGGGGGGGGGGGGGAGGCGCCCGCGCCATGTTGAGGCCGCGGGGTCCTCCAAGCCTCCCTCAGGGCCTCCAGCACGGCCCTCACGGCCCCCTCCCCCGGCTCACGGTGCCCGTAAATCATCACATTTATCGTTAACCGGGGGGCCCGGGCGGGGTTAGCGGGCTGCCAGCCTCGCCCCGTCCCCGAGGAGACCCGTGTCAGGCTGGGAAGCGAGGCCGAGAAACGAAGGCCAAGAAACGAGGGCCGGGAAGGGAGGCCAAGAAGCGAGGCCAAGAAGCGAGGCCGAAGGGCTGGGGCTGGTGCCCAGCGGGATCGCAGCCCAACGCCCCCGCCGAGCCGGGGAGGCCATGGAGGAAGCCCCAAACCGCATCAGGATCGACCGCCCGGCCTCCATTAGGAGGCTGATGGCTCCGTGATAGGATTAGGGGGGAGGCTAATGGACGGAGGCAGTGAGCTCAGCCGCTGGCCCCGCTTCAAGGCAGAGCCGGAGCGAGGCGGGGGGGGAAGCGCTCCTCGGGGAGCCTCCCCCCCCCCGGCTGCACCCACACGCAGTGCCCTGGGCGGGTGTTTTTTTATTCAATGTGAATGGACCCAAAATACAAAACGAAAGCAAAAAAAAAAAAAAAAAAAAGAGACCAAAACAAACCCGAGTATTTAAAAAAAATAAATTGATGAGAAACGGGGCTGCGGCGGGACTGAGGCCCCTCGCTCCGGCCTCCCTCCCCAGCCAGGCACTGAGGGGAGAGGGCT
Source organism: Anser anser (assembly GCF_964211835.1). Classification (NCBI taxonomy): domain Eukaryota; kingdom Metazoa; phylum Chordata; class Aves; order Anseriformes; family Anatidae; genus Anser; species Anser anser. The sequence continues at coordinate 12,864,929 of NC_139725.1, read as the reverse complement.
TGGGCAGGGGGGGCCGGGCACCCTCCTGCCCTGTCCCTGTGTCCCCCTGCCCCTGGCGGCAGGAGGAGGCCAAGCGGAGGCCAGGAGGGGCGGGAGCCCGCTGCAGCCCCGGAGCCGGGGCCCTCAGTCCTCTCGCTGATCTGGGAACCAGCCTGGAGCCAGCGGGGACAGCGCTAATCCGAGCCCGATGCGGAATCCTCTGAGCTGGGGGGTGGGCTGGCGCCTCCCTCCTCCTCCGAGTCCTGCGGGAACAAGAAGGAGGCGTCAGGGCAGCCGCAGCAGAGCGTCTTGTGGGCGCCTCTCCTGTGCCCCGCTGTGGGGCCCTACCTCCTTCTTGCTCTCTGCAGAGGAGCTCTCGTCACTGGAGACAAATTCCTTGCTCTTGAAGCTCTCGCTCAGACTCTTGGCAGAGGACTTTGTGGAGGACAAAGACTTGGAGGCAGCACCCTTCTTCTCTGCTTTCCCCTTCATCTGCTTCTCCTGCTTCTTCTTCTTCTTTTTAGACCTCTCCCTGTGAAGGGTAGAAGGGATATTAGCGTAACCTTGCTGACAGCCTCAGAGCGGCCCAGCCACCGTGAAGGCAGGAGAAGAGACGGCTCCCAGAGGCACGAAGCCCGGCCACCTCCCTCGTGTCTGCTCAGCACACTCACGTCTTGGAGCTCTCGGACCTGCTGCCCACGCTGTACTCCTTCATGGCCTTCTCGTAGTCCCTCCTGGCATCTTCTGCCTTGCGATCCCACTCCTGCAGCAAGCGCACAAGGTTAGCAGGGCCTTCTGCACCCCGTCCTCCTCCGCCGCCTCCACCTGCACCACCCGAGTCCAACACTTCTCCACCCAGGCACAGCAATGCTCCCACCATGCTCACCCCCACCAGCTCACCACCCCGCAGACATTACCTCCCCGCTGCTGAGATCAGGGATCCTGAGACCAAGCAAGCCTCCTGGAGTCCACCCTTCCCCTCGTAAACCTGCAACTCTCACCGGCAGAGCGACCCACCTCTTTCTTCTCCTTGGACATGGCTTTCCAGAGCTCCCCAGCCTTCTTGGACAAGTCTGTGATGCTGATGCCGGGGTGGTCGGACTTGATCTTCTCGCGGTTGGCATTCAGCCAGAGCATGTACGCTGACATGGGCCTCTTGGGAGCGTTGGGGTCTTTCCCCTTCTTGCTCTGGGCGGTAGGGAGCGGAGAGAACCAGCGTGAGAGCCCCGAAAGACCCCAGGCACTGAGGACTGAAGGTTACCCCGAGACAAGGCCGGGTCTCCGCTCGCCTCCTGCACCCGACCAGGAACTGAGCTGCATCGCCACGGGACGGGTTCTGGGGTCACACCCACGAAACCCGAAAGCACCCCCGGGGCAGGCTGCAGGAGACGAGCCCTCCCCCAGTCCAAGGGCTCGCCAGGCTCGGTCAGCAGCGTGCCCGTTGGAAGAGGCTCAACCTCGCCTCATGTGCGGGATGAATAAGAACCCGAAGGAGGCAGAGCACTCGGGCTTGGCGGAGTGACTGCAGCCCAGCGAGGCGGTGGGATCAGATCAGACCGTGACCGACGGCTGGAGGGAAGCAGCTCAGACGTGGCTCTCCCCTGGCCTTGCTCCCAAAAGGATCAGCAATCCGCGCTCGGGGGAAGCGGGTCCCGCTCCCCGCAACCCCTCCAACCACCACCTCTCACCTCCACCTGCTTCTTGCGGGGCTTGCGGTCCTTGACGATCTTGGCCTTCTTGGCTGGCTTCTTCTCATCCCGGTCACTGTCACCGTCACCGCTGGAGGAGCTGGCCGAGGCGTTGCTGTCAAACCTGCATGAGGAAACACGGTTTCAGGGAACAGCCCGGGACCCCTGCCCCAACGAGGTGGATGGAGTGGGAAGCAAAGGAGAGGCAGCAGCGATGAGCACGCGGCAAGACTTGCCCCCGAATTCTCCCAGCCTCCAGCAACCTGCAGGCCGGAGACTTCCCGAGCTGAAGCTGTTGTGTTCGCACTTAACAGCCCTCAGGGGGTTTCCCTTCCACGAACGTGGCTGATGGTTTCCTGAGTTCCCGTAAACTTTAGGCATTTGCAACGCCTCACGGCTGAACTGCACCGAGATGAGATCCACCCCTCCTCTCAGGCTCAGCCTGACTCCCAGCAACACACACGATGCCCCCGAGCGCTTGTGCAGCGACTGCAGTCCTCAGCCTCCCTGTCCCCCTGCTCGGGACTTCGCAGGGCCGTGTCCCATCCTCCTGGGCCCCATCCTCCTCCCACTGTTCTCTCTTCTCCAGCCCGAGGCCTCGCTCAACCAAACCTCGTCCAGAAGCCACCCGATCGCTCCAGTCACCGTCCAACCCTCTCGAGCACAACGCTGTTGTTACAAAAGTCAGCCCAGAAGCGCGCCCACTTCTCCAGACTTCAGGGCCGGGGATTTATAACGATCCTGGCTGTAACCTGGTGCTCCCCCAGTGGTCACAGCCCCATCCCACCACTGCCCCAACACAAATCCCTTCCAAAAGCAACCCCTAGAGACTCCTGCCCTGCCCCTACTCACTCTTCAGCCACGTCATCGTCCTCTTCGCCAGGGTTGAACGACTCATCTGGAAGGACAGAGCACAGGGGACAGGTGAGGACAGAACCTCAGGGGTCAGATCCTGCCCAGGAGCTGGGCAGGACTTAACCAGAGGGGGAAGAGGCCTGAGGACCCCCGACAGCCCCCCAGGATGGTCCCTCACGCACCCCCAGCCTCAGCACTCACCCGTCTCCTCCCCAGACCCGTCGCTGCTGTCATTGGCGTTCTCCTCCCGGATCTTGCCCTCCTCCTTCATCCTCTCCAGGTAGGCATCGTGCTGGTCCTCGTCGGAGTCGGCGTATTCGTCGTAGCTCTGCTTCATTCCCTGCGGGAGGGACGGAGTGAGAGGCGCTCCGTGCGCTCCCCACGGCTGCACACACTCCACCTCTGGAAGCCAAAACCGCTGGGGTGCTCGTGGGCAGGCCCCACACGCATGCACGGACACCCCCTGTGTCCCCTCCCTGTCAGGGATCCAGAGACGGGGACAGCAAAGGTTCCCCACAAGTGTTATCGGGGTTAGGGGGCCCCTCTCGCAACCCATGCTGGAGTTACTGGGTTTAGTCAGGGACCACCACGGCCATGCAGAGGAAACCTGCACCAGGAGGAGGAAGAGGAGAAAGAGGAAGGGGTATCGCACGGACCTTTTTCCTCTACAAGGGCAAGGAAAGAAAAGAGAGGTGAAAAAAAGGGAAAAAGAGGAAAAAAAGCAGCAAAATCTTGGAGAAAAGGAAGGCGCCAGCCCTCTCCCACCCCAGCCAGCAGGGCACAGAGGAGCAGGTAGGTTGGCAGGTACCTCCTTGAGGCCTCGGTTCTTGATGTTCAGCTTCTTGGCGTTGACGAAGTCGAAGAGCTTCCCGTACTCCTCCCTGCGGGACGCAGACGGGGCGCTCAGGGCCGGGGGGAGCCGGGCCGCCAGCACCCAGCACCGCAGGGCGACCGCCTTGGGAAACCGGCGAGGGCCCGCCCCGTGTGACCCACACGAAGGGAGGAGGGGACGGCGCGACGGCACGGCGCCAGCCCGCCGCGCGCCCACCTCTCTATGCTGCTGAAGGTGTACTGCGTGCCCTGCTTGGTCTCGATCTCAAAGTCGAAGGAGCGGGTGGTGGTGGTCCCGCGGGCGAAGTTGACGAAGGAGATCTCGTCGAAGCGGATGTGCACGGGCGGCTTGTGCACGTAGATGAAGCCGCGCTCCAGCGGGTAGAGAAGCCCCGAGCTGGCCTTGTAGGAGCAGGTGATGCACTGGGCTCCCGAGTGTCTGTGAGGGCAAACACAGCCACGTTACACCGCTGGGGGAGCAAACGCCCTCCCTACAGTGACACAGCAGCCCGGAGAAGTCCGTCAGCTGCTCCCCCTACGGAAGCCCCGATCCTTGCAAAGCCCCTTCCCCCTGACCACAGAAACGAGAGAGGAAAAGAGGGGCTGGTCCTGCTGGTGGAGTTAGGAGGGGACCCCAAGCAGCTGGCTTGAGATTACAGAGAGAAAGAAATGTTTCCCGTCCTGGGGAGGCCAGGGCACACTTGGCATCCCCCCCACCTCCACGCGTGCCCTTGGAGCAGGAAGACCCCACGTCCCGCTGCCCAGAGGCAGCGGCGTGCCCTCACCCCTGGAAGTTGCCAGGCACGGTGATCTTGCGGTTGACCAGAGCCTTCATGACGCGGCTGACCATCTCGTAGAGGGAGCCAGACATGTTCTTGGTGAGCCGCCCCTCGAAGCGCTTCTCCACCTCCTCCCTGCGCGGCAAAAAGGAGAGGAGGACAGTGAGAACGGGGGCCCGGGGGGTCCCTCGCCTCCCCCCGCAGCCCCCAGAGGCAGGAGGGGAGCTCACTCGTTCATGTTGAGGGTCAGCGAGATGTCCTCGTCCTTGGAGAAGAGCAGGATGAGGAAGTGGTAGCGGGTCTGGCCCTGCTTTATCGGGGGGTCCAGGCTGATCTGAAAGGAGACGAGGAGGTGAGGACCACAAACCCCCCAAGCTCACCGCCCTTCCCCGAGGGAGGACCCGCCGTCCCGTCCCTCCTCACCACGAAGAACATCTGCCGCTGGTCCTTGTGGGGGAGCAGGAAGAGGCGCAGCACGGTGGTGTAGGGGATCTTGTAGTCGAAGGTCTTGCCGTGCAGGTGCAGGAAGGTGGGGTAGATGCGGATGTCGTAGCGCCCGCGGGGCGTCAGGCACTGCAGCTCCCGGAAGATGCAGATGGCGTCGCCCGTGGCCTGGATCACGTCCGCCTTGGAGAGGACGTTCTGCGCGAAGGCCTGCGAGGCGAGGGGAAGGTCAGGCACGGAGCCGGGCACCTGGCGACCCCCAGCGCACCCCCCCTCCTCAGCCCCCAGCTCACCTCCACGGGGTCCACGCCGTCCTCCTGGGTGGGGGGCACGTAGAAGCGCACCTCCATGAGCGAGACCTCAGCGTCGTCGTTCTGGTGGAACTCCAGCGTCACCTCGTTCTTGCCCGTCGTGCACTGGGAGACGTTGCTGAGGGGGATCTCGAACACCGGCTGCTCCCCGATGTCGAAGGAGAGGAGCTGCCCTGCAAGGGGTGGGGAGGGATGAGAACCTAAGGTCCACCCCCCGAGGTGGGTCTCGTCCCAGATCTCCGCTCCAGCAGCACCACTGGTCTCCTCTCAAAGCCCAGCAATGCCTCTCCCCTTCTCATTCCCGTGCTTTCCACCAAAATCACCGGGCTTTCTCCTCCCAGCTGTGGCTCCAGAGAATGGCATTGACCAGAAATAAAAAGGAGAAACTGTTTATTCCCATTCTCCCCGCTCTCAGAGCAGGGAGGAGCACCCACCAGCTCCCCTAGCTCCTGCAGGAACCGGCAGGCTCTGCCAGACACAGCTCCCTTGCAGACTTCTCTTTCATGCTGGGCATTCTCTGCCTATAAAATCTTCCCCCCAAAAATCCGGGACTTGTGTGGGTATCTCCTGCTTTCCTGGGACGACTGACATCCGCGCTGTACCCAAAACCACCACTGGAAAGGGGACAGCTGCCCAGAGGAACACCCTGAAGCTAGGAGCTGCAGGAACAAGCACCCTGGTGGGATGGGACGCTGCTCCAGCCCCCGGACACCCCCAGCCCCACCACCTCGAGCTGGGAGGGCCGCCCGCGGGCAGCCCCTTCCCCAATTAACGGCACCGCCGGGCTGCTCCCGCCTTGCCACGACTCACCTCCGAACCTCACCGTGCCCCAGTTCCAGCCCTTCACGCACAGGTCCTTCTCCGCCAGCTCCAGGCGATAGTGGGCCTTGAAGAAATCCGAGAGCTTATCGAACTCCTGGGACAGGGCGGGAAGGGGCAGAGGAACAGGGAACGCCCGTCAGAGACCGCCACGTACGCATGGGCACCGTCCGGAGCCCCTGACAGGGGACACAGCCCACAGAACGGGGAAAGCGGGGAGGAAAACGGGGGTCAGCTCTTGTTGGAGGGGAAGGAGATGTTGTAGGGCGACGCAGCCAGGCACAGACAAGCAGCACAGGGAAGGATGGGAGGTGTAATGGGAGCAAACGCAGCCGTTCGGAGGGGCACGCGCGCGGGCAGGCACGCCGGGGGCTCACCGATTCCCGGAAGCCATCGTATTTGTAGACGTGGCCGTTCTTGGTGAGCAGCTTGAGGCCGTGGCCGAGCGCCACGCGGCGCCACACGCCCTCCGCCAGCTCCGAGGCCTGAATGTTGTCCACCTTCCCCGTCTTGCTGTTCTTGAAGATCACGCCCTGGCGGCTCAGCCGCAGCCGGCCGTCGTTCTGGTGGGAGCAGTGGGGGTGAGGCTCGCCCCGGACGCACCCAAGGGCTGCCCCACCGGGCACAATTCCTCCCCACGAGGTGACTTCCCCAAACCCCAGCAGGTTTTGTTGCTCCTTGCCACCCTCATTTTGGGCTCGGGCGGCCCAAAACAGTCCCAGCACCCTCGGTCCCAGCACTCCTTCAGGCTTTTAGGAACGATTCCCAAATGCCACGGATTTAAGGGGGGGGAAATCCTCAACACCGGGGCTGCACCACCCGATTCACAACACCCGGCCGCCCAGCAGGGGCTACAGCATGAAGAGGCAGACGCTCGGAGCACCGGGCCGGCACTAAAAGCCCCACGGACGTCCCAAAACACCCCGGCCCTACAAGCGAGGCTCGGTGCCTCCTTGCAAAACGAGCTGAGCCAGGATGAGGCCCGGGAGGAGCCGAGAGGGGAGGGACGGACCCGGACAGCCCCACGGGACGGGCTCCCCCCCGCTGCTCACCATAGATCCCTTCACCTCCTGGTAGATCTCGTTGAACTCCAGCGTGTCAGCCATGGCGAACGGGGCCGGGGGGGGCCGGCAGCGTCCCCTGGGGTTTCGGGGAGCGAGGAGGAGGCCTCGGCGAGTCTCTCAGTTCCCCCCCGGGGGGGCCGGCATGCCCTGGCGCGGGGACACTGAGCACTGAGGCACTGCGGGGGGGGGGGAAGAACAACCACAGGGGTGAGCACAGCGAGCAGGAGACGCCCCATCGGCACCGCGTGGCCCCGTGTCCCCCCATACGGCCCCGTGCCCCCCCATACGGCCCCGTGCCCCCCGCCCCCACAGCCCCATGACCCCCCACCCCTGCTCCTGCCCCCATCCCGGTGGGGTGCTGCCCCCGGGGAGGGCACAGCGAGGCCCTGAGGCCCCCCCCCCCCCATCACCCCCATACCCCAACCCTCCCCCGGCCCCACAAACCTGCAGCCCCCCCCCCCCCCACCTGAAGCCCCCTGCCCCCCTAAAACAGCCCCCCTCCCCCTTAGGGCACCTCCCACCCCCCAAAAAATGCCCCCCACCCACAAAAAAAAGCCCCCCCCAACCGCCACCTCCCCAAACCGCCCCCGCCCCCCAAAGCCACCCCCCCCAAAAAACCGCCCCCCCCCCCCCCAAAATTAAACCTCCCCACCCCCAGGGGGTCCCGTCCCCCCAGCCCCCCCCCCCCCCCCCCCAAAATCCGGCCCCCCCGCACCACCGCCACTTTTCCCGCCTGCGCAACACGAACCTCCCCCCCCGGCCTTCCTCCTCCTCCTCCTCCTCTTCCCCCCCCCCCCCGCCGGAACCCGCCCCCGCTTCCGCCATAGAGAGGGCGCCGCACCATGGAGAGCTCGGAGGACTGTGGCTAGAGCGGCACCCCACCCCGGAAACCCGGGGGGGCCCTGGCGGTGTCCCGCCCGGCACCATAGAGTTGCGGAAGAGGTGCCAGAGCGGCCCCCGTTGGCCAACGTTGGGTGGTCCCCGTGACGTCATGGGGGGGGGGGCGCAGCCCGGCGGGGGGGGGGGGGCCCAAAATGGAGCCCCGAAAAGAGCGGGGAGGGGGCGCAAGCACGGGGACCCCGGACGTGGGGGACCGCAAAAGCCCGGGGGGTCCCCAAAAGTTGAGGTGCCCCGCACGTGGGGCGCTCACCGGGCGTGGGGCACCCCCGAAGCCCTGCACGGACACCCCAAACGGGGAACCCCAAAGTAGGGGCACCAAGGGGTGCCCCAAACAAGGGGCACCCCACACATGGGGCACCCCAAAGCCCTGCACGGACACCCCAAACAGGGAACCCCAAAGTAGGGCACCAAGGGGCGCCCCAAACAAAGAGCACCCCAAACAAGGGGCACCCTATACAAGGGTCACCCCAAACAAGGAGGACCCCAAACAAGGAGGACCCCAAACAAGGAGGACCCCAAACAAGGGCCACCCCACACAGGGGCCACCACCGCCCTGCCCCACCTCCCTGGGACCCCCACCCCTCTGCCCAATGTCCCTCCTGCACCTCTCATCCCCCCCCGCACCCCATCCCCCACCCTCCCCTCCCCTCGTTGTCCTCCCTATCGCCCCCATCACCCCCAAAACCTCTCTGTCCCCCCTGCACCCCTCCATCTCCCCCCACACCCCCTCATTTTCCCGCCCATACCCCCAATCTCCCCCCATACCCCCCCATTTCCCCCCCATACCCACCCATCTCCCCCCACACCCCTCCCTCCACCCCCTGCACCCCTCCATCTCCTCCCACATCCCTCCATCTCCCCCCACACACCCCCGTTTCCCCCCCCCATGCCCCCCATCTCCCCCACACCCCTCCATCCCCCCCCAACCCCCCCCATCTCCCCCCTCACACCCCCCCATCACCCCCCTGGACCCCCCCCCATCTCCCCCTGCCCCTTCCCTCCCGCCCTCCCTCCCCACGCCCACGCCCTCTCCCTCCCTCCTCCGCCCACCCCTCCCTGCCTCTGCACCACCCCAGCTGCCCAGATCCCTACCAGATCCCTACCAGACCCTTACCAGATCCCTACCAGATCCCTACCAGATCCCTACCAGCCCCCTGCCCGGCCCCCCGGCCCCCCATGCCCCCCCCGCGCCCCCAGCCCTCCTGCCTGTCCGACTTCTTCGCCTACGAGACCCCCAAGTCGGTGGTGGTGAAGAGCTGGGTGGTGGGCGCCGTCAACCGGGCCGTGCAGCTCCTCATCCTCTCCTACTTCATCGGGTGAGCCCCCCCCCCCGGACCCCCCCGGGACCCCCTCGTCTCCCCCACATCTCTGGGGACGGGGGACACGAGGTGACACGAGGGGACGGGAGAGGGACGAGGGATGGCTGCGCTGCCGGGTGCCGGGGGCTGTCCGTGACCCCGAGGGGTGACACGGGAGGGGACAGTGCGGGGGGCAAGTGGCCGTGGGGGGGCGGCTGTCCCTGCCGCTCACCCCCCCGGGGGGCTGGGGGGTCCCTCCAGCTGGGTGTTCCTGCACGAGAAGGCTTACCAGGTGAGGGACACCACCATCGAGTCCTCCGTGGTCACCAAAGTCAAGGGCGTGGGGAGATATGGGGACCGCGTCCTGGACACCGCCGACTACGTCACCCCCCCACAGGTAGGGGCACCCCGGGGGGCTCGGGGACGGTCCCTCCGTGCAGTGGCCGTGATCCCATAGGGGACACCGGGCATCCTGCACAGCCTCACCCCCGCGGGCGGTCCTGCCCCAAATAACCCCCCCTGCCCCCCCCAAAACGCTGCGGGGCCAAGGGCTGGGGGGTGGCGGTGACCCCCCCCCGTCCCCTCGCCCCAGGGCACCTCGGTGTTCGTGGTGGTCACCAGGCAGATCCTGACGGAGAACCAGGTGCAGGGCGTCTGCCCCGAGGTAAGGGGCTGGGGGGGACGCGGGGGGCACCGGCGTGTGTCCCCCCCCCAGGTGACCCCCCCTCTCCGCAGAGCGAAGCCACGTACCGCTGCACCGCTGACCGCGACTGCCGGGGGAAGAGCCTCACCACAGGCAGCGGTGAGTTTAGGGGTTTTTTTGGGGGGTGTATCCCCAAAAATCCTACGGGAGGAGCCCCCTTTTTTGGGGGGGGGTCCTACGGGATGAGCCCCCCTCCCCCCCGTGCTGACAGCCACCTCTAGGGGTGCTGACGGGGCGCTGCGTGCCCTACAACGACACCCTGCGCACCTGCGAGATCCGGGGCTGGTGCCCGCCCGAGGTGGACACCGTCAGCGTGTGAGTCCATGGGGGGAGCAAGGGGGGGGCACGGGGCTGCCCCCCCCCCCGCTTCAGGCACCCCCCCCCCCTTTCCCACCCCACAGCCCTGTGATGCTGGAGGCTGAAAACTTCACCCTCTTCATCAAGAACAGCGTCCGCTTCCCGCTCTTCGGATTCGAGAAGTGAGCGGCGCCGCGGGGACAGGGGATGGGGTGTCCCCCGACGGCAGCTCACGGCCGTGTGTGTCCCCCCCACCCCCCACGCCCCCCTGTCCTCCCCCAGGGCCAATCTGCCCCCCCAGGCCAGCGCGGAGGATCTGCGGCGCTGCCGCTTCCACCCCGAGCGGCAGCCGCTCTGCCCCATCCTGCGGCTGGGCGATGTGGCGCGCTTCGCCGGGCAGGACTTCGCCACCCTGGCCACCACCGTGAGCCAGGGGGACATGGGGACATTGGGGGCACGGGGACACGGGGACGTAGGACACGGGGGGCGTGGGGACACGGGGACCTGGGACACGGGGATGCAGGGACACGGGGACGCAGCAACGTGGGAAGTGGAGCACGTGGGTGCAGGGAGGTGGGACGTGGGACATAGGGACACGGTGATGTGGGACGTGACGCGGGGATGTGGGACGTGGGGACATGGGGGTGTGGGACATGGGGACGTGGGGACATGAGATGTGGGGGCATGGGGCACATGAATACGGGGATGTGTGACGTGGGGACATGGGGACACAGCGGTGTGGGAATTGGGGTTGTGGGGACGTAGCGACACAGGGAGATGGGGACGTGGAACGTGGGGACACGGGGACACAGGAGCGTGGGACATGGGGTGTGGGGACGTGGCAGCGTGGGACATGCGGATTTAGGGATCTGGGTTGTGGAACATGGGAAAACAGGGCTGTGGGGACACGGGCTGTGGCTCTGCAGGGACACGGGGGTGCGGGACATGGGGACGCGGGGCACGGGGTGCATCTCGCCCTCCCGGCTGGGCAGGGGGGGGTGCTGGGCATCAAGATCGGCTGGGTGTGCGACCTGGACCGCTCGTGGGAGCTGTGCCTGCCCCGCTACTCCTTCACCCGCCTGGACGGCGTCACCCGGCACAGCCCCAGCTCCCCCGGCTACAACTTCAGGTAGGGCCGTGTCACCGCCTGCTGTGGGGACACCGGCGTGGGGACACCGGGGTGCCAGGCGGACCCATTCCCTTGCAGGCACGCCCGGTATTACCGCGGGCACAACGGCACCGAGCTCCGCACCCTCACCAAGGCCTTTGGCATCCGCTTCGATGTCTTGGTGTACGGCAACGTACGTATGGGGTGCAGCACCCTGGGGACCTATGGGTGCTATAGGTCCAAGCCCCCCCTACACACACCATGCCGACTTGGCCCCCTGCCTCCCTGCAGGCTGGGAAATTCGGCATCGTCCCCACGCTCATCAACACAGTGGCCGCCTTCACCTCCATCGGCGTGGTGAGTTGAGGCAGTCCTCAGCTCGGGGCGGGGGCAGACTGATCCCCTACAGCGTGGGGACCCCCCCCCACAGCCCCCGGCCCCAACGGTGCCGCCCCGTAGGGCACGGTGCTGTGCGATATCATCCTGCTCAACTTCTTGAAGGGCGCTGAGCACTACAAGGCCCGCAAGTTCGAGGAGGTGAGCGGCGAGGCCGGGACAGCCGTGGGGCTGGAGCCGTGCTGGGGGGCCCTAGGGCGGGCAGGCCCTAAAGGGGTGGGGGTGTGGGGCTGGGGGTTACACGCAGAGCCCCCTGGGTGCCGCGGCTGTGGGGCAGGGGCTGACCTGGCGCCTGTCCCCTGCCCCCCAGGTGCCAGAGGCCAGCGTGCCCCCCCCCTCCACCAGCCCCACGACATGTGCACCCGGGGCGATGGGGGACCAGAGCCGGGAGAAGCAGTCCACCGACTCGGGCACCTCCTCCCTTGGCCTCTAGCCCTGGGTGCCATGGTGCAGTCCCCCCTTTGCCATCGATTCCCTCTCTCCCTCCCCTCCAGACCCCCCCAGCCCCACGCCACGGCTGCCAACCCCTTCCCCACGCTGCCAACAGGACAGGGCAGGGGGGATGTACGGGGCTGTGGGGGTGTCACTGGGACCATGGGGCATGGAGAGGCTGTGGGGCTGTGGGGGACACGTGGCCCCGGCACCCCTATAAGGGCCGCAGGAGGACCCCCCAGCCCCCAGGTGAGGAGCGGGGACAGGGACAACAAGGGGGGGCTGCAGCCCTGAGTCAGGCACGGGGGGTTCTGCAGTGCCCCATAGATGTGGCGGGGGGACGTGGTGGCATGGGCAGCACGGGGCCAGGGGTGGCCGCAGGGGTGGCAGCGGGGAAGCAGGGACAGGGGGGCAGTGGGGCACGAGGGAAGTGGGGGGTCGTGAGGGTGGCTGAGGGGTAAGGGGTGGCAGCGGGGGCATGGGGACACGGGGAATGGGGTGTCCCCAGGGGTGGTGGGGGCCAGGGACGTGGGGGTGTGAGAGGGGGCCAAGGGCTGGGGGCAAGGGACAGGGGTGGTGCTGGGGATGCCGGGGGTGGCGAGGGACGTGGGGTGGCGCTGGGGACTGGTCCAGGACCAGCCAAGGGGATGCAGAGCCCCCTCACCCCAATAAACCTTCCTCACACAGCCCCCTGTCTGTTCCCTCTTTTGGGGGGAGAGCGAGGGGGCAATGAGTTGGGTTCGGGGGCCATGAGGTGACAGGAACGGGACGTCAGAGCAGTGCTGCCACACTGGGGTGGCCTTTGCTGGGTGCCACCACAGGGAGGGGACCTGTGCCCACTGCTGGTCACAGAAGGACCTCGTTCCCAAAACCCTGCTCTGCTCTGTCCCCATCGCAGCCCAGGACCCCTCACCCACGGGCCTACACCACAGCCACCCAGTGCCCCCCCACACCCACCCCCCACCCAAAACAGAGCCCAGGCGTGAGCACGGGTGCCAGCAGCTGAGGCTTTACTGGGAGCTGGGCTGGGGGAGCAGCCTGTGCTGCGGGGTGGGCAGGGGGGTGCCCAGCGGAGCACCGAGCCGGGGGGCGTCCGGGCGACAGCGCCAGGGCTCTCGTTTATTGGGACAGCACCCTCAGTACTCGCAGATGAAGGGCAGCCTCTCGCGGCAGTTTGTGCTCCTCCAGCGCCCATCTGGGGAGAGGAGTTGGGGTCAGACCCCGCACCCAGCAGCACCCCCAGCCCCCCCGTGCTCCCCCACACCCCCAGCCCCACACGCCCGGGTTCAGCCCTACAGCCCCCTCCCATCTCCCCGCCACAAGACCCCCCTGCGGCCCCCGGTGTCCTCCCGTCCCCCCCAGCCCGGCGGTTCTCAGGGCCCCGGCTCCCAGCACAGCCCCCGACCCCCCGCACGCCCCCCGAGCCCCCCGGGCACTGACTTGCGGTGCAGAGGGTGGTGCAGAAGCGCCCCGTGAGCAGCGGGTAGCCGTGCAGCCAGTACGCGTAGTTCCAGCCGCTGTTGTCAGACCAGTGGCAGAACACGCTGCCGCCCTGCGGGGTCACCGGCCTCAGGCGTGGGGACACCGCGGGGACACCCGCAGGGACACCCGCGGGGCTGAGGCGTCCGGGGATGGCGGGACGGGGGGTGCCGGGGTCGAGGGGAGGGACTGGGACCCCGGGACAGGCCCGGGGCCGTGCGGACACGTGCCCGCGGCCCCTTACCACAGGACGGGTGATGGCCCCGATCCAGACGCGCCCGTTGTTGACGCGGGTGCGAGCCCTGCACTGCAGCAGGACGTTGGCGTGGTAGCTGTGGATGGAGGCCAGGCGCCCGCGGTAGCAGCGGGAGCACACTCTCTGCGGGGGGACGGCGCTGGTTACGGGGACACGCCGGGGCCGGGCGGCACCGGGAGCCCCCAGCCCAGTCCCCGAGCCCTGCCCACCTGCGCGGTGTGGAAGTTCTGGCACCGCCGCACGATGATGTAGCGGAAGGTGCGGGCGCTCTGCGGGTCCGTGATGTTCAGCGCCTTCGTCTCGTCCTCCAGCGGGCACTCCACGCCCTCAGCCTCGGCCTCCAGCTCCGGCTCGGCCACCTCGGAGGTGACAGCGGCTGGGGACAGCGGTGGGCGTCACTGTGGGTGTCCCCACAGTACCCTCAGGTGTCCCTCCCGTGTCCCTGGAGGCACTCACCCAGGTGGCGGGCAGAGGCCGTGCCCAGCAGGGCCAGGGCGAGGAGCAGGCAGGGCTGCATGGTGGGGCGCTGCGGGGACACGGGAGGACTTGGGGGGACCCCCTTGTCCTGGGGACCGTCTGGCCCTGGGGGACGTCCCCAGAGACCGGGGACCCTCAGCTATCCATGGCACCACCCCCACAGCCCCAGTCCCCTGTGCCACCACATGCCCCTCGCCACCCCCGGCATCCCCAGCACCACCCCTGTCCCTTGCCCCCAGCCCTTGGCCCCCTCTCACACCCCCACGTCCCTGGCCCCCACCACCCCTGGGGACACCCCATTCCCCGTGTCCCCATGCCCCCGCTGCCACCCCTTACCCCTCAGCCACCCCCACGACCCCCCACTTCCCTCGTGCCCCGCTGCCCCCTGTCCCTGCTTCCCCGCTGCCACCCCTGCGGCCACCCCTGGCCCCGTGCTGCCCGTGCCACCACGTCCCCCCGCCACATCTACGGGGCACTGCAGAGCCCCCCGTGCCTGACTCAGGGCTGCAGCCCCCAGCCCCCTCCTGGCAGCTCAGGGCTGCAGCCCCCCCCGGCTGTCCCCGTCCCCGCTCCTCACCTGGGGGCTGGGGGAGCTCTGCCTGCTGCGGCCCTTATAGGGGTGCCGGGGCCACGTGTCCCCGCATCCTTGCGCCACCCCAGCCCCAGCCCCGCCGCAGCCCCAGGCCACCAACCGCCAGCGGCTCTGACCTGAGGGGACAGTGGGGGGGACCCCGGGGGTGCTGGGGACACGTTGGCCGCTTGCCCAAGGCCACTTCCTCCCCCGGCGGCCGCTGGCCCCGCAGTGGCTGGTGCCAGCCGTTGGCCCCAGAACCACTACCCTCTGGGGCACCCTGTGCCTCCCGCCCCGCGGAGCTGCGGGGGCCAGCACAGGGCCCGTGCTCCCCCCCAGCCCTGTCCCAGCCCCAGGGGCCCGGGCAGGGCCCACTCGGCCTTGCCCCCCTGTGCCCCCAGCCCCACCTGCCCGCTCTGGGGGCTCAGCGCTCCAAACGTCCCTGAGGTGCCCGCAGCGGGGGCCACCTCTGCTCCTGGGGACATGTCCCCTCCGTGTCCTCACGCCACGGTGCCTCAGATGTGCCTCTGCCATTGCCAGGCCCCGCCATGCCCAGGGACATGTTGTCACCATGCCCAGAGACGTGTTGTCACCATGCCCAGCCCTGCTGGACCTGGCAGCGGGTCCCCTACATGACGTGGCCCCCACCGTGCCCGTGGATATTTCCCCGCCGTGCCCTGACCACGCACCGCCGTGCGTTTGTGCACACGCTGCGGGGAATAAACCTGATGGAACAGGGAGGTGCGCACAGCCCCAGGACCGCGGTCTTGTTGGGGTCGTGGAGATGTGGTGGGATGGCTCCCGTGGCTGGAGAGCTGCACTGGGAGGCTACAGGCCCCTTGGGAAGGACAGGCCAGGAGGAATAGGAGGAGGACTTGTGCTTTACGGGAGACAGCAGCTAAAGAGCGCATTGAGATCTGCCTGGGATGGGTGGATGAGGAGCCAGCTATCAAAAAAACACCTGAGGGACAACGGGGTCCCTGATCAGAGCCAACGTGTGTTCACAAGGGAAAGTCCTGCTTCACAAACTTAATTTCCTTTTAGGACAAGGTCACCCATCTAGGTGACCAAGGGAAGCCAGCTGATGCAGTCTTTCTGGATTTCAGCAAAGCTTTCAACACCATTTCTCACAGCATCCTTCTGGACAAAATGTCCCGCATGCAGCTAGACAGAAGCATAATGCAGTGGGTGAGCAGTTGGCTGACGGGTCGGGCTCAAAGGGTTCTGGTAAATGGGGTTACATCTGCTGGCCAGTCACTAGGCGGGTTCCCCACGGCTCCGTTTTAGGGCCAGTTCTCTTCAGTGTTTTCTTAAACGACCGGGTTTGTTCAGCCCCGAGCAGAGCAGGCCGAGGGGAGGCCTCACGGCGGCCTGCAGCTCCCTCACGAGGGGAGCGGAGGGGCAGGCGCTGAGCTCTGCTCTCTGGGGACAGCGACAGGACCCGAGGGAACGGCATGGAGCTGGGACAGGGGAGGGTCAGGCTGGGGGTTAGGGAAAGGTTCTGCACCCAGAGGTGGTCGGGCACTGGGATGGGCTCCCCAGGGCAGTGGTCACAGCACTGAGTCTGCCAGAGTTCAAGAAGTGTTTCAACAATGCTCTCAGACACAGGGTCTGATTTTTGGGTGGTCTTTTGAGGAACCAGGAGCTGGTCTCGATGCTCCTTGTGGCACCCTTCCAGCTTGGGGTGTTCTAAGTGCCAAGTCATGCCCCTGGGGGGGAACAACCCCAGGCACCAGGACACGCTGGGGCCCACCCAGCTGGAGAGCGGCTCTGCAGAAAGGGACCTGGGGGTCCTGGTGGACACAAGATGGACGTGAGCCAGCACGTGCCCTTGCTGCAAGGGCGGCTGGTGCTGTCCTGGGCAGTGTTAGGCAATGGTGGGGGACAGGGTGGTGGTGACTGGGGGACCCCAGGGTGGCTGGGGACTGTTTGGCTGCTTGCCCAAGGCTACTTCCCCTCCCTGCGGACATGGGGCCCCAAAGCTGCTGGTGCTGGCTGTTGGCCCCAACAGCCATCACCCTCTGGGCAGCACTCTGACCGTTACACCACCACCCTATTGCCTGCCATCATCCCCTGCTACCACTGCCCCGTCCCCTGCAACCCAGCCTACCAACAGCAACAGCCTGTCCCCTGCCACCACTGCTGTCACAGGGTGAAGGACCATCATGGCATTGCCAGGGAGAAAACGTTGCCTGCTTGTTCTTCCTGGTCAGGTAACAAGAGACAGACCCTGACTAGAATGTATATATCCCAGCCTTCTATTTAATCCTCTGGGTGCAGAACCTCTCCCTAACCCCCAGCCTGACCCTCCCCTGTCCCAGCCCCATGCCGTTCCCTCGGGTCCTGTCGCTGTCCCCAGAGAGCAGAGCTCAGCGCCTGCCCCTCCGCTCCCCTCGTGAGGGAGCTGCAGGCCGCCATGAGGCCTCCCCTCGGCCTGCTCTGCTCGGGGCTGAACAAACCCGGTCGTTTAAGAAAACACTGAAGAGAACTGGCCCTAAAACGGAGCCGTGGGGAACCCGCCTAGTGACTGGCCAGCAGATGTAACCCCATTTACCAGAACCCTTTGAGCCCGACCCGTCAGCCAACTGCTCACCCACTGCATTATGCTTCTGTCTAGCTGCATGCGGGACATTTTGTCCAGAAGGATGCTGTGAGAAATGGTGTTGAAAGCTTTGCTGAAATCCAGAAAGACTGCATCAGCTGGCTTCCCTTGGTCACCTAGATGGGTGACCTTGTCCTAAAAGGAAATTAAGTTTGTGAAGCAGGACTTTCCCTTGTGAACACACGTTGGCTCTGATCAGGGCCCCCGTTGTCCCTCAGGTGTTTTTTTGATAGTTGGCTCCTCATCCACCCACCCCAGGCAGATCTCAATGCGCTCTTTAGCTGCTGTCTCCCGTAAAGCACAAGTCCTCCTCCTATTCCTCCTGGCCTGTCCTTCCCAAGGGGCCTGTAGCCTCCCAGTGCAGCTCTCCAGCCACGGGAGCCATCCCACCACATCTCCACGACCCCAACAAGACCGCGGTCCTGGGGCTGTGCGCACCTCCCTGTTCCATCAGGTTTATTCCCCGCAGCGTGTGCACAAACGCACGGCGGTGCGTGGTCAGGGCACGGCGGGGAAATATCCGCGGGCACGGTGGGGGCCACGTCATGTAGGGGACCCGCTGCCAGGTCCAGCAGGGCTGGGCATGGTGACAACACGTCTCTGGGCATGGTGACAACATGTCCCTGGGCATGGCGGGGCCTGGCAATGGCAGAGGCACATCTGAGGCACCGTGGCGTGAGGACACGGAGGGGACATGTCCCCAGGAGCAGAGGTGGCCCCCGCTGCGGGCACCTCAGGGACGTTTGGAGCGCTGAGCCCCCAGAGCGGGCGTGTGGGGCTGGGGGCACAGGGGGGCAAGGCCGAGTGGGCCCTGCCCGGGCCCCTGGGGCTGGGACAGGGCTGGGGGGGAGCACGGGCCCTGTGCTGGCCCCCGCAGCTCCGCGGGGCGGGAGGCACAGGGTGCCCCAGAGGGCAGTGGTTCTGGGGCCAACGGCTGGCACCAGCCACTGCGGGGCCAGCGGCCGCCGGGGGAGGAAGTGGCCTTGGGCAAGCGGCCAACGTGTCCCCAGCACCCCCGGGGTCCCCCCCACTGTCCCCTCAGGTCAGAGCCGCTGGCGGTTGGTGGCCTGGGGCTGCGGCGGGGCTGGGGCTGGGGTGGCGCAAGGATGCGGGGACACGTGGCCCCGACACCCCTATAAGGGCCGCAGCAGGCAGAGCTCCCCCAGCCCCCAGGTGAGGAGCGGGGACGGGGACAACCGGGGGGGGCTGCAGCCCTGAGCTGCCAGGAGGGGGCTGGGGGCTGCAGCCCTGAGTCAGGCACGGGGGGCTCTGCAGTGCCCCGTAGATGTGGCGGGGGGACGTGGTGGCACGGGCAGCACGGGGCCAGGGGTGGCCGCAGGGGTGGCAGCGGGGAAGCAGGGACAGGGGGGCAGCGGGGCACGAGGGAAGTGGGGGGTCGCGAGGGTGGCTGAGGGGTAAGGGGTGGCAGCGGGGGCATGGGGACACGGGGAATGGGGTGTCCCCAGGGGTGGTGGGGGCCAGGGACGTGGGGGTGTGAGAGGGGGCCAAGGGCTGGGGGCAAGGGACGGGGTGGTGCTGGGGATGCCGGGGGTGGCGAGGGGCATGTGGTGGCACAGGGGACTGGGGCTGTGGGGGTGGTGCCATGGATAGCTGAGGGTCCCCGGTCTCTGGGGACGTCCCCCAGGGCCAGACGGTCCCCAGGACAAGGGGGTCCCCCCAAGTCCTCCCGTGTCCCTGCAGCGCCCCACCATGCAGCCCTGCCTGCTCCTCGCCCTGGCCCTGCTGGGCACGGCCTCTGCCCGCCACCTGGGTGAGTGCCCCGGGGACACAGGAGGGACACCTGAGGGTACTGTGGGGACACCCACAGTGACGCCCACCGCTGTCCCCAGCCGCTGTCACCTCCGAGGTGGCCGAGCCGGAGCTGGAGGCCGAGGCTGAGGACGTGGAGTGCCCGCTGGAGGATGAGACGAAGGCGCTGAACATCACGGACCCGCAGAGCGCCCGCACCTTCCGCTACATCATCGTGCGGCGGTGCCAGAACTTCCACACCGCGCAGGTGGGCAGGGCTCGGGGACTGGGCTGGGGGCTCCCGGTGCCGCCCGGCCCCGGCGTGTCCCCGTAACCAGCGCCGTCCCCCCGCAGAGAGTGTGCTCCCGCTGCTACCGCGGGCGCCTGGCCTCCATCCACAGCTACCACGCCAACGTCCTGCTGCAGTGCAGGGCTCGCACCCGCGTCAACAACGGGCGCGTCTGGATCGGGGCCATCACCCGTCCTGTGGTAAGGGGCCGCGGGCACGTGTCCGCACGGCCCCGGGCCTGTCCCGGGGTCCCAGTCCCTCCCCTCGACCCCGGCACCCCCCGTCCCGCCATCCCCGGACGCCTCAGCCCCGCGGGTGTCCCTGCGGGTGTCCCCGCGGTGTCCCCACGCCTGAGGCCGGTGACCCCGCAGGGCGGCAGCGTGTTCTGCCACTGGTCTGACAACAGCGGCTGGAACTACGCGTACTGGCTGCACGGCTACCCGCTGCTCACGGGGCGCTTCTGCACCACCCTCTGCACCGCAAGTCAGTGCCCGGGGGGCTCGGGGGGCGTGCGGGGGGTCGGGGGCTGTGCTGGGAGCCGGGGCCCTGAGAACCGCCGGGCTGGGGGGGACGGGAGGACACCGGGGGCCGCAGGGGGGTCTTGTGGCGGGGAGATGGGAGGGGGCTGTGGGGCTGAACCCGGGCGTGTGGGGCTGGGGGTGTGGGGGAGCACGGGGGGGCTGGGGGTGCTGCTGGGTGCGGGGTCTGACCCCAACTCCTCTCCCCAGATGGGCGCTGGAGGAGCACAAACTGCCGCGAGAGGCTGCCCTTCATCTGCGAGTACTGAGGGTGCTGTCCCAATAAACGAGAGCCCTGGCGCTACTTGTCCATGTGTTTTGGGGATGTGTAGGGGCTGTTCCCCCAGCCCCGTGAGGCAGGGGGGACCCAAACCCACAGCAGACACTGGGGACACCACAGGGAGTAGCACAATAGGTTGTTAATATTTATTCCCCCCCGAAACACCCCCATCTCCCACTGTGCCCTCTGGCACAGGTCCATCCCTCCCCCAAAGTCCAGTAGAAAACGGCTGCAGCAGGTGCTTGGTGCTGGCTGTGGAGCTCAGTGCGGTGTCTGGGCAGGGGTCTCAGCGCTGGGGGGGGCATCCAGGGGGCTGCTGACAGCCTCCAGGTCCTTGGCACGCCGCCGGCACTCACGGGCCACCACCACGGGACTGACGAAGGCCACCAGCACCACAGCAATGAGCCCCACATTCACCTGTGCAGGGCAAGGGGCATTGGGCATACGGGGCAGGGGCTGACCTCACCCAGACAAGGAGCCCCTGTGCCAGCTCCTCAGCCTCCCCGAGGCTGCCTGTGCTAGAGGCAGCACCCCACGGCCCGTCCCACCATGTGGCAGGGCTTCCCGACCCTTTATAGGGCCAATCCAAACTTATATCGAGCCCTCCATTCCACCATAGGGCATGAACCCCATGCTGCCATGGACTGGGGTGACACTCCTGCCATGGAACATGAACCCCATCCTACAATGTGATGGGACCTCCGTCTCTCTGTAGGCCAGTACTTCCATCCCCCCCTTCGGGCAGGAACCCCATCCAGCCTCGGACCAGGACCTCCATCCATCCATGGACCTTTACCACCACCCCTCTGTAGAACAGGAGCCCTATACCCTCACGGGACAGCATCCCCAAGCCCCCATGGGGCAGCCCCCCATACCCCACGGGGCACCACCCCCATACCCCCACAGAGCAGCCCCCCACGGGCTGTAGGACACCCAGGGGCTGCGGCGAGCACTCACGTAGAAGGGGTCCCCTTTGAGCACCCCGCGCACCAGGGTGATGCAGGGGTACTGCAGCAGGGCCACCAGTGCCGACAGTGCCATGGCCAGCCCATACAGCTTCCCGAAGTGCTGCGGGGGAAACCTGCCAGGACACCCCACACGTCACTACCACCCCTCCACCATTTTATGCCCCCTCCACCCTCGTGCCACCGCCCTGTCCCCCAACACCACCGCCCTGTCCCCACCACAGCCCCACTGTCCCCCACTGCCGTGTCCCTCGCCACCACCCCTCTGTCCCCCAGCACCAGCACTCTCACGGGGCACAGGACTCACGCGATGGCCAGGAAGGCGGCGTTGCCCCCGTAGAGGAAGGAGCGGCTGATCACCTGGAGCACGAACGTGGCAAACTGCACAGGCAGCATGGGCACGGCCGCGCAGATGGAGAACAGCACGCACTGTGTCACTGTCACCACCAGTGACAGCACAGATGCCTGCAGGTCGGCCAGCGCCCCCCGGGCTCCTGTGGGCATGGCAAGGTCAGGGCGCGGTGGGGACGTGTCCCCAGGTACAGCAGGGTTGGGACATGGTGGGGATATGACTATGGGCACGGCTGGGTCACGGTACGGTGGGGACATGTCCCCAAGTAGAGCAGGGTCAGGGCATGGTGGGGACATGTCCATGGGGATGGTAGGGTCGGGGCATGGTGGGGACGTGTACATTGACACAGTGGGTTCAGGGCATGGTGGGGACATGACATGGTGGGGGCATGACACCATGGTAGTGACAGGTGCCCAGGTAGAGCAGGGTCAGGACATGCTGAAGACGCATCCCTGGATACTGCGGGTAAGGACGCATTGGGGCCATATCCCCTGGTAGAGCAGGGTTAGGGGGCTGTGAGGACCCACCCCCAAGCCCAGCTGGGTCAAGGCACTGGCGGACTTGTCCCCAAGGAGCACAGGGGCCAGGGCACCGCCACGGTGGCCCCCAGCCACATGGGCACAGCAGGGACATCCGCCGTGCTGAGTCCCCAGGGTGGGCTCGCGGGGACGGGGGCGGTTACCTTCCGGGAGGTGCGCCTTGCCCCGCTTGTGGCGGTCGAGGATGAGGCCGTTCCAGGGGGCGCAGAGCACCCCGCAGAGCTGGGTGAAGGCGAAGGCGTTGGTGTAGGTGCTCACTGTGGGGAGGCAGGGTCAGTGAGGGGGCTCTGGTGCCCAGCTCCCCTGGGGTCACCGGGACCCGTCGCGTGGCCGCCGTGCCCTACCCAGGCTTGCGTCGCCGCGGGCCAGGTGGTCGAGCAGGGGGTTGAGGGTGCCGATGAAGAGATAGTGGCGCAGCTGCATGACGGAGAGCCACACCACGTGCCAGAAGAAGAGCCACGACAGAACGCAGGGACGGAAGGGCACCGCCGCCGTGCCGCCTGCCCGCGCACAAACCCAGTGGGCGTCAGGGGCAGGGCTGCCCATGGCCACGCCCGCAGCGATAGGCCACGCCCCCCGGGGACACGCCCACCCACTTGGCCACGCCCACCCACATTCGGCCCAATGGCCACGCCTACTGGTGTCCATGCGGCCACGCCCCCACCATCTGCTCAACCACGCCCAACCCGAAGCCACGCCCCCTTCATTTGCATATCCCGTGCATATCATTTGGCCACGCCCACCCCCAGCATGCTCAGTCACCAGCATGGCCCTGACCGCCCCCGGCCAACCCCCCCGCAGACGTCCCCTGCCCCTGGTGCCCCGTCACCTTTTGGGGCACTGGGCTCCAGGGGCACTTCCTCGGGGCCTTCACCCCCCGGCGGGCGCTTCTCCTCGTAGGTGCGGTAGGACTGCGACCGCCCCGGGCACTGCAGCCTGCAGGAACGCTCACCTCGTCACCCCACCGGCAGCGCGCCCCACTGCCACCACCGCGGGTTGGGCACCGCCACCATCGCCACCCAAAGGATGGGCACCACCACCACCATCCATGGGACGGGCAGGAGAACCAGCCACGGAAGGGACACCATGACCACATCCACCACCCCAGGATGGGCACCACCACCACCATCCATGGGACGGGCAGGAGAACCAGCCACGGAAGGGACACCATGACCACATCCACCACCCCAGGATGGGCACCCCCAACCACCCCCAGGACAGACAGTGCCACTAGAACAGCACAGCCCCACGTGGGGACGGGTTTTGCCACCCGCCAGGACGCAGCAGGACCCCCTTACCCGTAGTTGTAGGCCGGGGGCAGCGGGTAGGGGATGCGCGTGCGGGGCATGAGGAAGAGGGTGCGCAGCAGGTGCCAGGCACTGCAGGCTGCCATGAAGAAGAACATGGCCTGCAGGGGCAGCCCGCGCTCGTACAGCACCTGGGGACATGCACACAGTGTCACCGCCCCAGCTGTGTCCCAGCTGTCCCCTTGGCCATGTCGTGCCGCCACCTGTACCCCGTCCGTGCCCCGGCCCTCCCGCAGCACCCCACGCCCACCTTTATGATGAGGAAGATGGCAGACGAGGAGTCGAAGGCCCCGTTGTAGAGGGTGATAACGATGGAGCGGTACTTCCCGAAGAGGTTGCCCACCTGGCAGAGAGACCCCCCCCCATAAAACCAGTGTCCCCAGTGCCAGGCAGGGTGCCCCAGGTGTGCCGAATCTCACCTGCATGTTGGTGAGGATGAGGAGGATCCCGCCCACCGACAGCATGGACATGGCTGGGAAGAGCAGCACGGCCAGGTCTGGGGACACCGGTGTCAGCGGGGCTCGGAGACACGGGTGTCCCCCCAGCCCCCATGGGGGCAGCAGCACCCAGTGACCACGGGGTCTCACCTGGCGTGGAGAAGGCAACCAGCAGGGTCCCACCGGTGTAGAGGGAGCTGAAACATGGGGACGGCGGGGACAAAGTGGGCACAGGGCACCGTGGGAGAGCTGGCAGCCCTGTGCCCACGTGGCACCCAGCACCCTGACGTCTCCTGGGTGCCCCACCACTGCCTCACTTGACACCTCCAGGGCTGAGGGACATGGGGACAAAGCAGGCGTGCTCTGGGGACATCAAGGGGGACATCCGCGGGTCTGGGGGAAGGGGGGGTGTCCTGGGACCGTGGGCAACACGGGACACACCAGGGACATTTGGTGGCTGTCCTGGTGTCCTGGGGCTGCCACCCGTGCCTCCCCTGTGCAGGCAGGGCCCTGCCAGCCCCACCCTGCCTGGGTGCCCCGATAACCGCCCCAGTCCCGATAACGCCCCCCTCACGCCCCCCCGGCGCCAGCACCCTGCTAACAGGCCCTCGGTCCCGGGGCACCCACGGGTGCCCTGCCCCTGCCCACCGACACACCCACTCACATGGCAATGAGGCGGGCCACGGCGGTGCCGAAGCGGTCAAAGACGTAGCCCATGGGGAGGGTCATGAAGTTGTTCATGAAGGAGCCGATGGTGAAGACGAGGGAGAACTGCTCGTCCTGCCCGCTGCAGTCTGCAAGGCAGCGGGGACACGGGGACAGCAGGGACGTGGGCACCGGCACGGCAGGAGCAAGGACACAGGCCACCAGGCAGGGGGACAGCGGGCAGCAGGGCTTCAGGGACATGGTGCACCAGGACAGTGGGGACACAGGGCACTGGGGAAGCTGGCATCCCCTGGCAGTGGGGATGCAGGGACGAGGACATGGGAACACGGGGCACCAGACACTGGGGACACGAGGCAGTGGGACAACGAGCAAGCAAGACATGCAGGGAGCAGATATGGGGACAGGGAGCCAGGAGGGATGGGGACGGTGTCCCCGGGGCCATACCGGGCAGCAGCGTCCTGTTGGGGCCGGAGCTGGCCGAGGGCTGGCACAGCTCCCTGAAGTAGTCCAGGTCCTTGAGGACGTAGACGAGGGATGCCCAGCCGAAGATGATGCCGCAGAAGGCCCCGCACTCCAGCAGCCCCGAGAGCAGCGTGCCCAGCCGCTTGGCCCGCCCCGCGCCCCCTCCTGCCATGCTGCCGGGCACGGGGCTCCCGCTGCGCCTGCAGGTGGCAAATGGGGGCGGGGGGTGTCACAGCCCGGCGTGGTGGCACCCACGTGCTGCCCGCCCCCCGCCCCGGTACCCAGAGCAGGGATATGGGGTGGGCAGCACCCTGCAGGGCGCGTGGCCAAATCGCCCCTTGTCCCCCGGAGGCATCCTGTGCACTGGTACCCCCCCGTGCACCTGCAACCCCCCGTGCACCGGCACCCCCCCCGTGCGCACGCGTGCCCCCGCACACCCACCTGCGCGAGGCCGGACCTCGTGCCACCGCCGCGGAGTTTGGACCCTGGGCCGGACCCCGCTGCGCACGCACGGCTGCCCCGCGCACACCCGCGGTAATCTCACGGGGGCACCCATAGGCTCCCCGGGGCTGCCGGCGCCGATAGGCACTTGTTGCCCCTCCGCAGCACCGGCCCCCCTCCGCCACCCCACCCTGCCCCGCCGCCTCCTTATCTCCCCGCACCACCCAGTCCCAGGGAGCTGCCACCTCCCCTGGGCGCCCGGCGTGTCCCCTGGGGGCCTGGCACAGCCCCTGGGGACATTGGCGTGCTGCTGAGCACCTGGGGACAATGACACGCACACACCCCCCAGGGACCTGGCACGCTGTTAGGCACCCTGGCACGAACTTTAGGGACACTGGCACAGCCCCTGGGAAGCTGTCACACCCCCTGGGGACAATGGCACCGTGACAGGCGTGCTGGCACCCCCCCCGGGGATGTTGGCACACCCCCATGGGGACGCTGGCACCACTTGTGGAGGCCCTGCCACACCCTTGGGTGCCCGGGGAACCCCAATCACAGCCCCTGGGGACACTGGGACAGTGCTGGGAGCCCCGGTGTGACCCTCAGGGACACTGTCACTCCCCTGGAAACCTGGCACACCCCCAGGAACCCCGTCAGATGCCCCCTCAGGAATCCCAGCACATCCTCTGGGGACACCGTCACATCTTGGGGACCCTGGCATATCCCCTGGGGCCCCTATCGTTCCCCCAGGGACCTTGGCACACCGCTGGGAACCACGATGCACCCCTGGGGGACATCCTCACCCCCCCGGGGACTCCACCACTACCCTGAGGACCCCGTCCCCCTGCTGGGGACCCACCACACCCACAACAACCTGGTCCCACCGGTGTCACTGGTGTCACCGGCCGGCTGCCATGAGCACCAAGCTCCCACCCCCTGGCCGGTGTCCCCTGCATCCCCCCACCGCTCAGCCCCACGCGCTCAGCACCCACACCGCACCTCTGTGTCACCGTGTCACCGGACCCCCCGTGTCACCGGACCCCCGTGTCGCCGGACTGTCACCGGCGCTGGCTCAGCTGTCCTGCGGCCCCGCGTAATGGCTGCTAATGAGGCCTCATTACCGCCGGACGGCAGACGAGCCCGGCCAGGGGCAGAGCAGCTAAAGATTAACCCAGGCCCTGCGGCCAGATGGTGCCGGATGCGTCCCAGGGCCGAGGAGCTGCGCTGCCTTTAGCCACCCCACAGGGACTTCGTGGGGCTGGGGCGCGGGCAGGGGTGGCACGGGGTGTCCGCGGCCACCAGTCCCAGCATGGCACAGAAGGGGACGGTGCCTGCCCGGTGCTGGCATGACAGCCTGCTGCCGTGCGTCCCACCGACACGGGACACCCCAAAAAACCCCATGGGTGACCAGGTCATCGCCAGTGGGGGCGATATCCCCTCTGTCACCCCGTGCCACCTCTGGCTGTGACATGGGGCAGGTGGGGACGACACCCCCCCACAGCAAGGGATCTGGACGGCCGGGTCTGGCCTGGCTCCAGCTCCTCCAGGACGGTTTTAATTATTAATGTGGATGAAGGCAAATTATTCCGCCGAGGGGCGGGGGGTGGGGGGCACCCTGCGCAGAAGGGTCCCCAGGGGGCAGATGTGGCTTCTCCAGAGGCTGCTCTGGGGCTGGGATGTGGGGAGCTGCCCCACGGCCCCCAACGCTGCCCCACATCCCAAAGCACCCTACGAGGCCCTGGGGTGCTGGGGGACGCTGGGGGGCGAGCATGGGGTGGGAGTGGGGGTGTCCCAACGCCCGATCAGCCCCGCAGCCCCCCCGGCACCGCCACAAGCACCCCGCAGCCCCCCAGTTCCCACCCCCCCGGCTTCGCCCCCCCTCAAAGATCTGCACCCCCCGACCCCTCCGAGCCCCCCCCCGGCTCGGCACGGCCCGGCACGGCTCGGCACGGCCCGGCACGGCCCGGCACGGCTCGGCACGGCCCAGCCCAGCACGGCTCGTCTCCGAGGCGCCCTCCTGCATCCCTCCGGGGATGGCATCGCCGCGGCTCCGCCCCGGCACGGCCCGGCACGGCTCGGTTCGGGCTCAGGCCCGGCTCGGACGCTCCCGGGACACCGCACTCACCCCCGGCCCCGGCAGCTGCCGCCCGTCCTCCGCGGCGGAGGGGCGGACCGCCGAGGCACGGAGCCTCCCCCCGGGCGTGGCGGGGGGGGGCGGCGACCTCCGGGGGTCACCCGTGCCAGGAGCCCTCCCCCTGGGGGGGGGATTTGTGTGTGTCCCCCCCCCGGCTCCGCCATCCCCTGACCGACGCCCCCGCGCCCCCCCCCGGCTGCGCCCTGCCTCGGCTCCGCTCTGCCGCGGCCATCCCCCGGTGTCCCCCCCCCGGCGTGGTGTCACCTCCCTGTCCCCAAGCCCCCCCCCCCCCCGAGTGTGTGTGTGCCCCCCCCCAGCTCCATTCATCCCTCGCCCGGCCATTCATCCCCCCCCGTCCCCCCCCCGCTGTCATTCAGCTGCTCAGCACCCACCCGTCCGTCTGTCCGTCCAGCACCATCTGGCCCCCTCCACCCGTCCATCCGTCCACCCATTCACCCCGACATCTGTCCCGCTGCTCAGCCGTCCCCCGATGTCGCTGCCCCCCCCGGCCCCCCCAGCACCTCCTGTCCGCCCTTCCCTCCCCACCCGTCCGTCTGTCCATCTGCCTTCTGTCCGTCCTCCAACCCAATCCCTCATTGACCGACCCTACCCACCCGCCACCCCACTGCCACCCTGTCCCCGTCCCTAGGCCTTATAGGGTCACTAGGGCCTGTCCCCATGTCCCCACGCCATGTCCCCACGGGTGGGCGCCCACGGGTGCCCCCACCCCACGCCGCGCACCCCCAGCACCCTACAGGCACGCATAGGGCCTAGAGGACGGGGACAACCCTCGGCACAACGGGGTGCCCGGCTCCCTGCGGGACAGGAGAGGCCGTGGGGGCTGCGCCGGGGAATTTGGGTGGGGGGACACAATCCGGGGGGGGGGGGACACACAATTAGGGGGGGGACAGCGAGCGGATGGCAGCCCCTGAGTCAGCCCCGTGCCGCCCGCGACGCCCACCGCTCCCCGCCAGCGTCTGTCTCTCCAGCTTGTGATATTTCGCTCGCCGGGAGCCGCGCCGGAGACGGCACCGCAAACACGGCGGGTGCCAGATTGTGCCGCCGCAGCCTGGCACGGCCACGCGTGCCCCTCCCCACCCGTGGGGCCGCTGTCACCCCACGCCGGGAGGGGGGGGACGCACGCAGGACAGCCTGGTGGCGCAGGAGCCACCCAACCCCGGTGGCCTCGCCGAGGCTGGCACCGCGGACAGCGCCCGCTCCGGCACCGTGGACAGCGCCACGGTCCCGCGTGGGCGTGGGGACAGAGCGGGGCCACCTCCCGAGCCCCCCCCCCCGCTGTCCCCCTGTGTCCCGCGCTCGGGACGTCCCCTCCGACCTCCCCAGGACCCCCGTGGGCTCCACGGGACCCCCGCGGCGAGTCCCCAGATCCCGGGGAGGCTCCTCCGCGGTGCGCCCCCCCCGACCCCACTCTCGCTGCACCCACTCGCGAGTCCCCGCGTCCCGAGTGGGCGCCCCCCCCGGGTCCCACACGCCCAGCGGGCACTGCCCACCCTCTGCTCTCCCCCCTTCTCCCCGCGCGTCCCGCTTTTGTCCCCTTTTGTCCCCCGCGGGTGGGCGCCTCCCCCGTGGGTGTGCGCGCCCCCCGTGGCGCCCCCCCCCCCCCGAGGCGGAACGGGACGGCCCGGCCCGGCCGGGGAAGGGTTAAACGGCGGGGGGCGGAGCGGGGCCGCCCCGGGATAAGGCGCGGCACCGGGCACGGCTCAGCCCCTCCGGGAGCCGCGGGGAGAACCGAGCCCAGCCGTGCCCACCCGTGCCCAGCCGTGCCCACCCGTGCCATGCCCCGGGGCGGCGGCGGCGCTGGTGGCGGTGGTCGCTCCCGGCGGCGTAACGGGGGGTAAGGGGGGGCGCGCAGCCCCCCCCCCGGTCCCGGCCATGAGCACCCGTGCACCGGGCAGTGCCTGAGCGCCCGCTCCCGGTCCCGGCCGCCCCCACCATGCTGCCCCCGACGGCTCGGGACCTGCCCCAAGGTAGGCGTGGGGCGGGCCGGGGGCAGGGACCCGCCGCGGGGGGGGCGCACGGCCCGGCTCGGGGGTGCCCCGGGACCCCCCGACCCCCCCCCTCCCGCTGGCTGCGGGGACGTCGGGGGGGCGCGGCCCAGGATTTTGGGGAACCCCGAGGTTCGGGGGGTGAGCCCCGAGCGCGCCGCTCGGGGCGGGGGGGCCCGGGGCGAGCGGGGAGCCCGGGGGCACCCAAGGGTGCCCGGGGTGCGCTGCGGATGCCGTGCGCCCCCCCCGGGGTGCGCGCTGTGGGTGCGAGGAGCACCCCGGGGTGCGCCCCCTCGGGTGGGAGCCTTCGGGGGGAGCCGGGGGGGGCCGGGGGCACCCCGATAAGGGCGCGGGGCGCATTTAGGGCGCGGGGCCAGCCGGAACCCTGAGACCCCTACAGCCCCCCCGCGGCACCCCGGGGACGCGGGTACCCCGCGGGTGGGTGCCCGGGGGGGGACGCCGCGCTCGGGGAAGGGAAGCGGGACGGGGGGGTGGGTTTGAGGGGGGGGGGGGGGGGGAGCGTTTGGCACGGGGAGCGGTGCCCGGGAGCCGGTGACTTCAGCGCTAAACTGAGTCAGCCCGCGGCGAGGGGGAGTGACAGATGGGGCGCGGGAGGGGGGCGCCGGGGGGGCGCACGCCGGCACGGGGCGCCGGAGGAGGGGGGCGGCGCCGAGCAGCTGCGCCGGACGCCTCCTCGTCGTCGTCCCCCCCCTCTCCGTGTACCGGGGGGGGCGCGCACACACACACACACACACACACACAGAGCCGCCTCCCATCCCCCGGTGAAGGCAGCTCCGCGCTTTCCCCCCCCACACCCCAAAAAAAAAACCTCCCCCCCCCCTCCACCTCTCCGGGCCCGGGGCCAGGCCGCGGGGCTGAATTATGGATGAGGCTCTCGGGTTGCACCCGGGGGGGGGGGGGACCGATATGGGGGACGAGGAAAGGGGGGGGGGACACGGGGGCGCAAACGCACCCGGAGCGGCGGCGACGCGTGTCACCGGTGCGCGCGTCAGCCCGCGCCCACGCGTGCCTTGCCCCGCACGTGGCCGCGGCACGCGTGCACGTGGCGCCGCCCTGCCGCCGGGGGCGCGCATGGGGGGCATCACCCCCCGGGGGGGGTCGGACCCCACGGGAACGGGGTCACGGAGGGGGTGCGAGGACGGCGAGGGGCGCCCCGAGGGCTCCTTGGAGCGCCCGGCCCCCTGGGGTGCTCCGGGGTGTGGGGTGGGCATGGAGGTTCTTATGGGAACGTGAGCCTGCGCATGGCCCTAGGAGCTCCTGGGGCAGCGGGGCTGTGTGGGGTGGATGTGGAGCTCTTGGGGTGCGTGATCCTATAAAACGGTCGTGGGCACAGCCCCAGGAGCTCCTATGGGATCTTGGCCCTATGGGATGTGCATGGCCCTATAGGGCTCCTAGGGGAGCGTGGCCATGCGGGGTGGACACGGCCATGGAGAGTTCCTTGGGTGCATGACCCAAGGATGAGCATGGCCATATGGGGTGGGCATGGCCATGGAGAGTTCCTTGGGTGCATGACCCAAGGTTGGGCATGGCCATATGGGATGAGCTTGGCCATATGGGATGAGCACAGCCATGCGGGGTGGGCACGGCCCCATGGAGCTCCTAGGGTCAGAGAGAGACTGGTGGTAGCCCGCGCCCTGGGGTGCTCCTGGGGGTGCCCTCCACGGGGTGCCGTGGGGTGCTCAGGGCGCTGCGCGGGGCAGCGGGTGTGCGGGGCTGGGCTGGGGGCTTCGGGGCGCTGCCCCAGGCCGTGCCCCCGGGCTGATGCCCCACTGTGCCCGCAGGCGGGCGCCTGGCGGCCCTGCTGCTGGTGGTGCTGGCGTGGGTGCCCGGCGGGGCACCCGCCTGCCCTGCGCTCTGCACGTGCTACGTCTCGCCGCCCACCGTCAGCTGCCAGGCCAACAACTTCTCCTCGGTGCCCGCGGGGCTCCCGCCCGGCGCCCGCCGCCTCTTCCTGCAGAACAACGTCATCAGGGCGCTGCGGGCGGGCACCTTCGGGCCCAGCACCGTCACCCTCTGGCTCTACTCCAACAACATCTCCTCCATCCAGCCGGGCACCTTCCGCCACCTGCCCGCCCTCGAGGAGCTCGACCTGGGTGACAACCCTCACCTCCGCGTCCTGGCGCCCGACACCTTCCACGGCCTCCGGCGCCTCCAGGCCCTGCACCTCTACCGGTGCCAGCTGGCCAGCCTGCCCAGCGGCATCTTCCGTGGCCTCCACAGCCTCCAGTACCTCTACCTGCAGGAGAACGGGCTGCTCTACCTCCAGGTCCGCCTCGGCTCGGGCAGGGGCCTGGGACAGCACCGCTGGAGGTGGCCCCGTGGGGCAGGGGGGAAGGGGTTGGCTGTGGGGGGGGAGTTGGAGCAGGGTGGTGGGGGAAGCTTGTAGGGAGCGGGACCTTCTCCTGGATGCCCACAGGGCAGGGTGATAGGTGGTGCTCGGGGTGTGGGGACAGGGTGTGAGGTGGAGTCATGGGGCACTAACGGGATGTGGAAGAGGGATCGTGGTGGTGCCCATGGAGCAAGGACAGGGGAGAGGGCGATGGCTGATGGCTGAAGGACGGGGACGTGGGACAAAGATGAGGGATGTCCGTGGGGCAGGGCCATGGAGATGAGGGATGTCCAATGTCCATGGATCAGGAACCTGGGGCAGGGAGATGAGGCATGTCCATGGGGCAAGGAGATGAGGGGTGCCCATGGGGCAGGGATCTGAGTGATGCCCACGAAGCACGGACAGGTGACACCCATGGGGCCAGGATGGGAGGAGGTCAAGGTGATGCGCGATGCCCGTGGGGCCGGGGCAGGGCCGGTGGCCCCCCCAGGATGCCCCCCACCCACGTCCCCTCTCCCCGCCCCGCAGGATGACCTCTTCGCCGACCTGGCCAACCTGAGCCACCTCTTCCTGCACGGGAACCGGGTGCGGGCGCTGTCGGAGGGCGTCTTTCGGGGGCTGCCCAGCCTGGACCGCCTGCTGCTGCACGCCAACCGCCTGGTCGCCGTGCACCGCCGCGCCTTCCGCGGCCTGTCGCGCCTCACCATCCTCTACCTGTTCAACAACAGCCTGGCGGCGCTGCCCGGGGACCCGCTGGCCGCCCTGCCCGCCCTGCAGTTCCTGCGCCTCAACGCCAACCCCTGGGCCTGCGACTGCCGCGCGCGCCCGCTCTGGGCCTGGTTCCGCCGCACCCGCGTCTCCAGCTCGCCCGTGCCCTGCGCCAGCCCCCCGCACCGCCGCGGCACCGACCTGCGCCACCTGCGGCCCCAAGACTTCGACGCCTGCCCCGAGGAGGATGAGGAGGAGGAGGAGGAGGAGGAGCAGGAGGAGAAGGACGAGGGTGGTGGTGGTGCGGTGGCCGTAGTGGGCACCCCCGGGCGGGCGCTGGGCCGCCCCGGCACCCTGCCCGCCGCGCCGCCCTCCGCCTTCTACCGCGACGGGCTGCCCCCCCACGACCTGCGGGGGTCCCAGCCCCGGCCGCCCCCCCCGTCCCGTGACTCCCGTGGCCCCCCCGAGGACGAGGTCCCCTTGGCTGCGGCCCCACGCCTGGCCCCTGCCCTCCTGCCCCTGCTGGCCCTGCTCCTGCCCAACCTCTGAGCCCGCCCTTTGGGGGGGGGGCTCGGCCCCATTTGGGGGGCATCCGGACCCCTCCTCATCCCTGGGGGGGGGTCCCCCTGGGTTTCCCTGAGCTGCTGGGGGCACCTGGAGCAGGGGGGGGTCCCCAGGACTCGGCCCTCCACCCGCCCTGAACGAAAAGACCCCCCCCCGCAGGCACCGAGCAGTTGGGAATTATTTATTAAAAATGGTCTTATTTTGGGAGCCTGGGGCCCGGCTGGCTGCGGCGCTGCCTTTCCAGGTCACGGCGCGCTCTCTGCTCGTGAAATATTGATGGCCCCGGCACCGCTGCCGGCCCGCAGGGCGCCACAGCGCACGCACGGCTCGCTGCGGCACAGCACGGACGGACGGACGGGGTTGGGACTGGCCGCACCTCTTCTGGGGTCTCTCCGGGCCGGGGTTCCTCTCTGGGGGTTTCCTCTCCCAGTTTCTTGTCCCAGTTTCCCCGTGTAGGTGTCCGTCACCTGGCCCAGCCCTGCGTGTGTGTGTTCGGGTGTCTGCCCCCACAGTGTCCCCGTTGGTGTTTTGGGGTCGTCCCTGTCCTGGTGTGGGCGTATTGGGGTCGTTTCTGACCAGGTATCCCTGTCTAGGTGTCTCAGGGTTGTTCCTGTCCAGGTGTGGTATATTGGGGTTATTCCCCTGCAGGTGTCCCTGTGTAGGAGTTTTGGGGTTGTCCCTGCCCAGGTGTGGGTGTATCGGGGTTACTTCTGTCCCGGTGTGGTGTTGTGGGGATTGTCCCTGTCCAGATGCCCCTCTCTGCCTGCCCTATTTCCCTGCGTGTCCCCGCAGGGTCTTTCCTAGCCATCCCCCACTGTTGTCCCCCCCCCCCCCAAGCAGTCGGGGGCTGGCAGCGACCCGTCCCCACCCTGCAGGGGATTACGAGGGGCTCAGCCCAGCTCTGCCTAATCCCAGGGATTACACGGGTGGGGCTGGGGGCACACCGGGTGCCCCCCTCAAGGACACAGCACTGGGGGACACCACGGGGGGGGAACCCCCAGACAGACCCCCAGCTGGACGTGGGGGCACAGACCCCCGACAAAACACTGCAGGGTGGGTTTGGGGGGCGAGGCGAGCAGCCAGCTGGCCCCAAGGCCTCCAGTTTATTGACAGGGGAAGGGGGGGGACACGGAGTGGGGGGGGTCAGGCGGTGCCCGTGCCCTGCTGCATGCGCTTGAGGAGCTCCTCGTCCTGCAGCGACAGCTCTGTCAGCTTCTTGCCCATCCTCTCGTGGACGTCCAGGTACTTGGCCACGCAGCGGTCCAGGCACACGCTCTCGCCCTTCGACAGCTCCGGGTCCTTGTAGTGGGGGGGGACGCACTTGCGGTGGCACGCCTGCGTCATCCTGCGCGGCACCGCGCTGTCACAGCCCCGACACGCACCCCAACACGCCCAGGCACCCGCTGTGCCGCCCCCCCTGCATCTTCTGTGTCCCCTAACTCCGACACCCCCTGGAGCCTCTGACACCCCCAAAGGCCCCCCCCAGATACAGACAATTCCCCAGTGGCCCCTCCATGCCCCCCCCATTCCCCAGGCACCCCCAATGTCCCCTAAATCATCCCCAAGACCCCCAAACCCCCTCAGCCCCCCCCCTTCCCCAGCTCCCCCAAGACAACCCAAACTCTGCAGTTCCTCCAGCCCCTCCAGGACCCCCAGCTCCCCCAGAATCCTCCCCAGTCCCCCCCCAGTTTCCCCCCACCATGTTCCCAGCCCCCCCCATTCCCCAGGCACCCCGAGTGTCCCCTAAATCGGGCCCCCCCAAAGACCCCCAAGACCCTCCTAGCCCCTCTAGTTCCTCCAGCCCCCCGGGACCCCCAGCTCCCCCAGCTTCCTACCAGCCCCCCCAGGACCCCTAGCCCCCCTCCCCCCCATTCCCCAGGCACCCCCAGCGTCCCCAAACTCGGGCCTCTCAGCCCCCAAGACCCCCCCCAGCTCCCTCCCAGCCCCCTTCAGGCACCCCTCAGCCCCCCAGGACCCCCCCAAGACCCCCAGCTCCCCAGACCCCTAGCTCCTCCAGCCCCCCCAGACCCCCTCAGCCCCCCCCCCATTCCCCAGGCCCCCAGATCTCTGCAGACCCCACGCCCCCCAGGCCCCCCCAGGCCCCACGCCCCCCAAGACCTCCAGCTCCCCCCAGCCCCCCCCAAATCCCCAAGCCCCCAGGACCCCCAGCTCCCCCCAGCTCCCCTCAGCCCCCCCAGCCCCTCTCAGCCCCCGCAGCCCCCCGCAGCTCGCACCGGCTGTACATGTCGGCCATCATGTCCACCTCCAGCTCCGCCGCCAGCTGCTGAGCCCGCAGCGGGTCCATGGCGGCCCCCGGCGGGAAGCGGCCGCCACACGCGCTTCCGCCCGCACGCCGCGCCGCCCCGCCCCGCCCCGCCGCCGCTCGCCGCCAATAGGAGCCGGGAGGGGCGGGACCGGCGCGCGGCCCAGCCAATGAGAGGGCGGGAATGAGGGGCGGGGCGCGGGGGAGGTGAAGCGGGAGGGGAGGCGCGCTGCCCGCCCTCAGCCCCGGGGGCGGGGCCGGCGCTCGGCCCACGCGTGTGCCTTGGGTCCCGCATGGGGCTGGGTCCCCCATGTCCCCCCTGTCCTTCCATGTCCCCAATGTCACCTATGTCCCCAGTGTGCCCCCATGTCCCCACATGTTCCCCATGTCCCCCAGTGTGCCCCCAATGTCCCCCATGTCCCCCAATGTCCCCTCATGTTCCTCATGTCCCTTCATGTCCCCCATGTCCCCACATGTCCCCCAATGTCCCTCAATGTCCCCTCATGTCCCCCATGTCCCCCCCCATGTCTCCCCATGCATGTGTCCCCAATGTCCCACCACGTTCTCCTGTGTCCCCCCCGTCCCCCCGTCTTCCTCTGTGTCCCCCCACGTGCCCCATATCCACCGTGTCCCCCCCGATGTCCCCAGTGTCCCCCCCCATGTGTCCCCCATGTCCCCCATGTGCCTGTGCACTCCATGTCCCCCTGTGTCCCCTCATGTGTTCGTGGTCCCCATGTCCCCCCAAGCCCCCACATCTGTGACCCCCCCCATGTCCCCCATGTGCCCCATATCCCCCCCGCGCCCATTGTCCCTGTGTCCCCCCGTGCCCCCCACATGTCTGTGTCCCCCCGTGTCCCATTATGCGCCTCCTGTCCCCATGTCCCCCACATGCCATTTCTCCCCGACCCCATGGGGGTACCGCTGTCCCCGTGTGTCCCCATTGTCCCCCCCCGTTTGGCCATCCTGCTGCCACCCACGCGTCCGTGTCCCCTCCTCGCCCGTCCCACAGCGTGTCCCCCGCTCCCCCCCGGCCCCGCTGACTGAAGGCGGCACCTGCGGTGCTCAAATAGCACCGGGGGCCGGGACGGGGCTGGGGAGGCTGGGACGGAGCCTGGAGGACGGTGAGAGCGGCTGGGGGGGGATACGGGGCAGGGGGCTGGGGGCCGGGGGAGCTGCGGGGGGCAACGGGGGCGTTGGGAAGTGGGGAAGGGGATGGGGAGCGGAATTGGGATGGGGTGAGGGTGAGGACATGGGGAGGCCGAGGGGAGGCCGGGAGGGGGAATGGGGAGAGGATCGGGGCAGGTGGGAGGGGGACAGGATGGGATTTGGGATGGGGGGGTTGGGGGGGGGGGGAAGAGGGGCTGGGAGAGGGGGCATTGGGGTGGGGGAGAGCCCGGGATGGGGGGAGGCAGGGGGGGTGAGGCTGCCAGTGCGGAAACTGTGGGCAGTGGGGACAGGGGGAGGCTGGGGGCAGGGGCTGGGGGGGCACAGCGAGCCCCCCGGTGACAGCCCTGCGGCCTTACAGCAGCGGCATGGAGCCCCAGCGAGCCCCCCCAGGAGACCCTGCCCCCGGAGACCCCAGCCCCAGCGCCCCCGTCGTGGGGGACCCCACGCAGCCACCCGGGGGGACGGCAGAGGCTGGGGGGGAGGCGGGGGGGGAGGCTGCAAAGGGTGCCGGGGGGGAGGCCAA
Source organism: Anser anser (assembly GCF_964211835.1). Classification (NCBI taxonomy): domain Eukaryota; kingdom Metazoa; phylum Chordata; class Aves; order Anseriformes; family Anatidae; genus Anser; species Anser anser. The sequence goes on along the minus strand of NC_139725.1, from coordinate 12,827,920 downwards.
GGGAGCGGAGGACGGTGGGGGTGAGGCCAAGGTGGAGGCAGCGAAGGGTGCTGGGGGGGAGGCCAAGGGAGCAGAAGATGTCGGGGGTGAGGCCAAGGCGGAGGCAGCAAAGGACACCGGGAGTGAGGCTGAGGGGGGGACAGCAAAGGGTGCTGGGGGTGAGGCCAAGGCAACGGAGGCTGCTAGGGATGAGGGCGAGGTGGAGGCTGCGAGAGGTGCCGGGAGCGAGTCCGAGGCAACAAAGGATGCCGGGAGGGAGGCCGAGGGAGCGGAGGCTGCCGGGGGCAAGGCCGATGGGGAGGCAGCGGAGGAGGCTGTGAAGGAGCCTCCAGCGGCAGAGGCTGCTGGGGGCGAGGCGGAGGCCAGGGGCCTGGAGGAGGCCGCGCCGCAGGAGAAGGCTGAGCCGGTGGCAGCAGGCGGCCCCCGGGGCCGGCAGGTGAGAGGGGACACGATTGGGGTGGCACGGGCAGGGACAGGGGGGTGGCACGGGGCAGGGACATCGGGGTGGCACGGGAGGGCGGCTGAGCTGCGGTGGGACAGCAGGGGGACAGGAGGATGGGGGGACAGGGCCGGGGCAGGACACGGTGCCACATCCCGCTGCCACCCCTCCTGTGCCCGCAGGCCCGGCAGGAGCCCACCTGGCTGCAGGACGAGGAGGACGAGCTGTGGCCCGAGTTCCCCCCGTGCTCACCCACCACAGAGGGGGCCGCCAGCCCCACGTCCCCCCTCTCTCCCTCATCCCCTGTGTCCCCCATGTCCCCTACATCTCCCCTGTCCCCTGTGTCCCCCACATCCCCCACAGGTAAGGGCCGTACTCAGACACTGGAGCCCCCTATAGATCCCCTATAGATGCCCACATCCCCTCCCTGTAGGGTCTCCTCTGTCCCCAGCCCAGGGATGCCCCTCAGTCTGGGATCCCCCACCCAAGGGTGCCCCCAGGGGGTGTCCCCATGCCTGGCACCCCCGCCCACCCCGCTGACCCCTCTGATTTCCCCCGCAGCTGGTGCTGAGGGCTCGGGAGGCAGCGAGAGGTGAGAGCCGGTGGGTGGGACCCCAAAACCCAGCTGTCCCCACGGGTGCCACCCCATCCCCGTAGGTGGCACCCCCAGTGGTGCCCCCGTCCCCACGCACGGTGGCCGCACCTGTGTCCCCAGGGGTGCGTCCCCAGGGGGGCCGCGGGACCGGGCGCCCCCCAGGGTGGTGGCCGTGGGGCGGCCACGGGCGAGTGCCAAGGCACAGGGGCGCAGCGCCATCCTGGAGAAGTTCGGAGGGTGAGTAGGGCCTGGGGGGGGGGGGCAGGGGGCAATGGGGGCACAATGGGGTGGCCGGGGGGGAGCGGGGTGCATGAAGTAGTCGGGGAGGGAACAGTGTTGTCATGGGGCAACGGGGGGACGTGGGACAGCAGGGGACACTGTGGGGGCACAGGGCGAGGGGGGGACCCTGGGGTAAGGAGGTGGGCACGGGGCAGGATGAGATACAGGGGACGTGGGGCACGGGGTGGCGGGCCCCTGGGGAAGGGCCCCGTGAGGGAAACGAACTCGCGGGGACACGGGGCGCTGCCCCACGGAGCGGGTCGGCCACAGGGCAGCCAAGGGCCCGGCCCCGCACCTGAAGCGCCCGGGGGGCGCCGGCTCGGTGAAGGCCATGCTGCTGGAGTGGTGCCGCGCCAGGACCCGTGGCTACCAGGTGAGGGGCGGCGGGGCGGGGGGACGGGGGGGCTGCCGGCACCCTGACCCCCCGCTGCCCACCCAGCACGTGGACATCCAGAACTTCTCGGGGAGCTGGGGCAGCGGCCTGGCCTTCTGCGCCCTCGTCCACAGCTTCTTCCCCGACGCCTTCGACTACAGTGGCCTGGAGCCCCACGACCGCCGGCACAACTTCACCCTGGCCTTCGCCACCGCAGAGTGAGCGCGTCCCCGTCCCCGTCTCCATCCCTGTCCCCTCCGGACAGTGATATTTGGCCCCATGGGGAGGTTCAGGTTGGAAATGAGGAGACATTTCTTCTCAGAAAGAGCAGTCAGGCGTTGGGACGGGTTGCCCAGGGAGGTGGGGGAGTCACCGTCCCTGGGGGTGTTCAAGGAGAGGTTGGATGTGGTGCTGAGGGACACGGGTCAGTGGGTGACATCGGTGGTAGGGGATGGTTGGGCCAGATGATCTTGGAGGGCTTTCCCAACCCTAATGACTCTGGTTCTGTGATTTTAGGGCGCGGGCCGACTGCGCCCCGCTGCTGGACGTGGAGGACATGCTGCGGCTGGCAGTGCCCGATGCCAAGTGCATCTACACCTACGTGCAGGAGCTGTACCGCAGCCTGGTGGCCAAGGGGCTGGTGAAGACCAAGAAGCGCTGAGCCCCCTCCCCGGCCCCCAGCACCCACCCCGCTCCCCACCCCAGCGTTTCGTCCCCCCGCGTGGATCCCCGGCAGTAAAGGTTTGCAGTGCCCGGCCTTGTCTCTTTTTCTGGGGGACCCCATCGTGTTGAAGGCTCATGGGGACGAAGCAGGAGCAGCAATAAATTAATTACTTTATGGATGGAGTGTGGGGACCCATAGCTCACCGAGGTGGGGGCAATGTCCAGGCCCCGGGGGGGCTCAGAACGGGGCCGGGGTCCTGAGCTCAGCTCAGGACCCGGGAGGCTCGGGCCGCGGCTCCGCGTGGCCACGGGTGTGTTCTTCTGCACGTCGCCAGAAGATTTCAGGCTGCTCGCTCAGCTCACGGGCCAGCCCCAGGCGCATCACCCGCTCCGTGTCAGGGCCGTCCAGCAGCAGCAGCAGGTCCTGCAGCACTGCAGGGGGTACACGGGGGGGTCAGCACCCGGACCCACCGCACCCTGGCACCCCCCAGCCCCCGGCACCCACCGTGGACGGCGCGGGTGGTGGCCTGCCAGTGGTCAGGGGAGGTGAGGGGCTGGCAGACGTGGCCGTCCTCGTCCACACCGGGGTGGTAGATGCTGGTCAGGAGCCTGGCACGGGGGGGGGCCAGCGGGTGGTATGGGGAGAAGGCCAGCTCGAAGCGGAAGGCGCCCATGTTGTAGGGGGGGTTGTTCTGATGCACAAAGGGGGGTGTCTCAGCCCCCCAGTGCCGCCCAGGCACAGAGGGGATCCCCCTGGGATAGCCCCCACAGAGCACCCGCAGCCCCGTGGCCCCCACGGAGGGGTGGGAACCCCACCCAGAGCCCCCTGGGTTCTGCACGGTGTCCCCAGGGGAAGCCCCCCGCCAGTGCTTCCCACAATACACCCCTCCCGTGTCCCCAAGGACCCCTGTGCACCCCCAGGACCCCTGGGACACCCCATGCACCCATGGCACCCCTGTGCACCCAGCACCCCTCATGCCCCTGTGTCGTCCCCAAGGGACCTCCCCTGTATCCTCCCCACCCCCAGAACCCCCTGCCCCCAGGACCCCCTTGTGACACCCCCTACTCCCAGGGCATCCCCCCCAAGACCCCCTCAGACGTCCCCACCCCCAGGACCCCCATAACCCCCCCACGCCAGGACCCCCCCCAGCTCCCCCCGCTCACGGGCAGCAGCAGCCCCCTCCAGCGCAGCACGTCGCCCCCCAGCAGCTGCAGATCGCGGACCCCCTTCCACTGCCGCGCCTCCTCCAGCTCCTGCGGGGGGGGGAGGCGAGATAAGGGGCGGGGTCACCCCCGATACACGCCCCATCGGGGAAACGAAACTGGAAGTTGGCACCCACCGACACCCACCGGCACCCAGCGACACCTCCCGGCACCGGGACCCACTGACACCCCCCGGCACTGGGAACCTCCTGGCACTGCACCCACTGACGCCCACTGGCACCCACCAGCACCCACCGACACCCTTTGGCACCCAGCGACACCCACCAGCACCGGCACCCACCGGTACTGACACCCACCAGCACCCACTGACACCCACCGACACCAACACCCGCCGGCACCGGGATCCCCCCCGCGCCCTCACCTCGAGGCCAGCACCCCCACCAGTGCCACCAGCATCCCCCCACGACCCCTGCCCCCAAATACCAACCCCCTGCACCCCCCAGCACCCCAGTACCGGGACCCCCGCCCCATTAGGGTGGGCACCCACCAGACCACCCCCTGTGCCCCCACCCACCACCGCGAGTCTCCTGCTCATGGCCATCGAGTGCCCAGTGCCTGGTGCCCCGTGTCCCTTGGAGCACCTTGGGGTGGGACTCACCCGAGGCCACCCCCCTCAGGGGTGGGGCAGGAGGCTCCAGCCCCTCCCTGAACATGGAGGTTGGGGGGGGCACCTGGGGGCAATAGGGGTGGGGGCCTTGAGGCAGGAGCCCCCAGAGCCCCCAGAGCACTTAGCAGCTCTCTACGGCGCATGGAATCCCCCCCCGGGCACCCCTAAAGGGGCTACGACGCCCCTACACCACGTGGAGAGATGCGTGGGGAGGGGGGGGCACAGCACCCAGACCTCCCCACAAGTCTGCTGTGGACACGGAGAGGGAGCTCGATCCCGAGCCTGAGTGGGCAGAATGCCCCGTGTCACTGCGGGGGCCATGGAGGGGGGCAGTTGGGTGGCTAGACAGCCCCTTGGCACCACAGGGGTCATAAAGACGGGGCAGTTGAGTGGCTAGAACACCACAGGGGTCATAGAGAAGGGGCAGTTGGGTGGCTAGACTGTCCTTTGTCACCACAAGGGGCATAAAGACAGGGCAGTTGAGTGGCTAGACAGCCCCTGGTCACCTCAGGGGTCATAGAGAAGGGGCAGTTGAGTGGCTAGGCTGCCCTACCCCACCTCCCAACGAGTGCCTCCGTGAGGGGGGCAGGTCCTCCAGCCGCTGCGGGGTGGATCGGGCGATGCCGGGTCTGCACCTCTCACCGCGGGTGCCCCCGCCAAGCCCGGCCCCCAGCCCCCCCTGCACCCTCCCTCTGCCGGGGCTGATTTACGGGAAGCCTCCCCGGCCTCCCGCCCTCCTTAATCTTTAACCACGCGGGCCTGCGGCCGGCCAGTTCCCCCCTGCGCCCGGCCGGACACTCGGGGAGCACCCCGCCAGCACCCAGGTGGGACGGGGGGCTGCCTCCCCCATCGCCCAGGGCTGGTGGGGGATGTTGGGCAGGGGGCACGAGGGGCTGGGGGTGCACGGTTTGTGGGTACAGGCGGTGCAGGAACAGGGTGCTGGGGTGAGGGGTGAGGGCATTGCCAAATGGGGGGGTGCCGGGGGCTGGAGTGGGGGCGTTGGGTGCCCTTACAAGCCTTGACCAGTGCTTGCCCACCAGGATGGCCACCGTGAAGTTCTGCCTGCCCCTGCTGTGGGTGGTGGCCGCAGCCACTGCCGCTGTCACCCCGGTAAGTGTGGCCCAGGGACATGGGCTCCCCACCCCTGGGTGCCCCCCTGCCCACCCTCACCAGGGTTCCCGTGCCCAGGTCCCCACGCCGGAGGCTTCTTCCAGCACGCTGAGCCTGGTCACACTGCAGCCGGCACGGACGGTGTCCCCACGTCCTACCCCAGGCCCTCTGGGGGATGTGGAGACGCCGTCCCCGACTGCGCCCAGCCCTGAGGAGGAGCCCGTCCTGGATGTCACCCTCAAGGACGAGGAGCCCCCGGGAACCCAGGAGCCAGAGGCAGCACCCGAGGAGCCCGGGACCACCGCCAGCGGGAGCACAGCAGGACCTACGCCTGGGACCACCGAGGGTCCCTCCGGCACTCCAACCACAAGCGCTCCGCCGTGCCCCGGTGACAAGGACCCCCCTGAGGCCTGCGGGGCACCCACGGGGGCGCAGAGGGCGGCTGTGGCCGAGGCCCTGGGCACCTTCGCCGTGCGTTTCTACCGGCACATGGCGGAGACGGCCGAGCCCGGCGCCAACCTGCTCTTCTCCCCCCTCAACGTGGCCCTGGGGCTCTCGCACCTCTTGCTGGGTGAGGGGCTCCGTGGGGCACCGCCACCCATCCTGGCACCCACGGGTGCCACCATGGGTGCCCGCTGAGCCTCGCCGTCGCCCACAGGTGCCCGGGGTGAGACCCAGGAGCGCCTGGCCGCCGTCCTGGGCTACCCGCCGGGGCTGGCGTGCGTGCACGGAGCCCTGCAGCAGCTGGCCGCCGTGCCCGGGCTGCTGGCTGCCTCGCAGATCTTCCACCACCCAGGTGAGCCGGGTGTCAGTGGGGGGGGAGCCGTGGTGGGGGCGAACACAGGGACTGATGCGCCTCTCGTGCAGACCTGTTCCTGCGGCCCCGCTTCTTGAACGAGTCGCTGCGCTTCTACGAGGCCCTGCCGCAGGTGCTGAGCGGCAACGAGAGCCTGGACCTGCAGAGCATCAACGCCTGGGTGCGCCAGGCCACCCACGGGCGCCTGCCCCAGCTGCTGGCCCAGCTGCCCCACGAGCCGCGCCTGGTGCTGCTCAGCGCCGTCCACTTCCAGGGTATGCTGCTGCCACCTGGGATCCACCCGGGATCCACCCGGGGATCTGTCTGAGATTTGTCCTTGGGTTCCCTTTGGTTCCCTTGATTTGTCCTTGGGTTCCCCGGTTCCCTTGGTCCACCCTGGGATCCATCCCAGTTTCCAGCCCTTGCAGTCAGCCCAGCGCCCACCCTGGGATCCCACCCGGCGTGTGTCCTGGGATCTGTCCTCAAATCTGCCCCGGGGATCTGCCCAGGATCTGGTGCAGGGCTTGGACCGAGGGCACTCATGCAGCAGCTGCCCTGCTGGGACCCTCACCCCCCGCAACCTGGAGGCCCCCATCCCCACGACCCCCCCGTCCCCACGGGTCCCATGTCCCCACAGCCCAGTGGCAGACGCCGTTCAAGGCCAAGCAGACTGTGCCGCTGCCCTTCTTGCGCCCCGGCCTCCCGCCCGTGCCCGTGCCCACCATGACCAGCAAGAAGTACCCCGTGGCCTCCTTCACCGACTCCCACCTGCAGGTCCAGGTACCCCCACCCCCGACATCAATCCCACGGGACATCCGGGTGGGATGTCACCCCCGCGGTGACACGCGGGTCCGTCCCCCAGGTGGGGCGGCTGGACCTGAGCAAGGGGCTGAGCCTGGTGGTGCTGGTGCCGCGGGGAGCCCCGGAGGCGCTGGGGGCCGTGGAGCGGGCGCTGGACCCCCCGACCTTCCTGGCACTGCTGCAGAGGGCAGCCAGCACCCCAACGCGCGCCACTGCCATCGCCCTGCCCCGCATGCACCTCGACCTCACCATGGACGTGGTGTCCCTGGTCCACGACATGGGTAAGGCATCCCCCAACACCCGGCCCTATAACACCCGGGAGGAGTCCCCGATGTCCCCAGCTCCCCACCGCCCCCATGTCCCCTCTGTCCCAGGCAGCCCCAACAACCCCGTGCCCTCAGCGTCCCCCAAATCCCTTAGCGTCCCCCATTCTCTGCCATTGCCCCCGGTGTCCCCCCGTGTCCCCGCGACCCCCCGCGTCCCCCCCGTGTCCCCGTGGTGGTGCTGAGGCCGGGTGTCGCAGACTACGGGCTGTTCCTGGACGCGGAGCTGTGCGGGCTGGCGCGGGGCCCGGCGGTGGCGGTGGACGCGGCGCAGCACCGGGCCGTGCTGACGCTGGACGAGACCGGCGTGGAGGCGGCGGGCGCCATGGCCACCTCGGTGGCCCGCACGGCCCTGCTGCTGGAGGCTCTGCAGCCATTCCTCTTCGTCATCTGGGACCACGCCGGCGCCATCCCCCTCTTCATGGGGCGCCTCAGCGACCCCCAGCCCTGACACCTGCCTCATGGAGGCCCTTGCATGGCCCCCTCCTTCCTCCCCTCCCTTTCCTCCATCCCTCCTCTCCTCCCTCCTTGCTCTCCTCCTCTCCCTGCTTCTCTTCGCCCTCCTTCCATCCCTCTCTCCCCCTTCCCATCCCTCCCTCCCTTTTTCCTCCTTCCTTCCCTCCCTTCTTACCCCTTTTCTCCACTCCTCCCTTCCTCTCCTCCCTCCTTCCTTCTCTCCTCCCCTTCCCTCCCTCCTTCCCTTGTCCCTCCCTCTCTCCCTGCTTCCTCCTCTCCCTCTCTCTCCCCCTTCCCATCCCATCCCATCCCATCCCATCCCATCCCACCCCATCCCATCCCATCCCATCCCATCCCATCCCATCCCATCCCATCCCATCCCTCCCTTCTTACCCCTTCCCATCCCTCCCTCCCTCTCCTTCCCCCTTCATCCCCCCCCCCACCTCTCCCAGCCCCCTGGGGTGCCGCCGAGCCCCTGGCCCCCAGCCACCCCATAAGCTCCGGGCCTGGGGCCCCAATAAATGCTCTGACCCCCTGCAGGGCTCCTGTTGGAGGGGGGAAGGCAGCCCGGGGGGGCTATTAGGCTATTTGGGGTGGCAAATGGGGGGGCTATCGCTACCAGCACGTCCGGGGGAGCGCTGGGCACGTGCCAGGTGTCCCCCGGGAGGGCCGGGGCTAAGCGAGGGGAGAGCAGCAGTGCCGGGGGGGTGACACCTGGCACCTTCCTATAAAAAAAAAAAAAAGCTTTTATTCCCCTAAAAAAGCTGCCCGCAGCCCCCCCCGTGCTGGTGATGGGCCCTGTGCTCCCCCGGCGGGTGGCACGGGCTGCCACGGGGTGCCCCCACCACAGGGCACCGGGAAGGTGCGGAGTGGGGGGGACACCGCGCCAGCACCCCGGCGCCAGGGCCCCCCCAGTGCAGGTGCTGCGGGGTGCCCCCGCCGTGCCGTCAGTCCCAGCCGTTCTCCTTCACCATGTGCGACGTCTCGATGATGAACTTCCCCTCCTTGTACTTCTGGCTGCTCTCGAAGGCCTGCTCCTGGGGGGAGGGCAGCCTGAGACCCCCCCCAACCCGGCTCCCCTGCGGCTCGGGGGGGCCCGGGTCACCCTGAGCACGTATTGAGGGTTTGGGGTGCCAGGGGCAATGCCCACCCCGCACGTTTTGGGGTGCTGGGGGTGTGCCGGGGTGCCCACGCTAAGGCTTTGGGATGCGGGGGGCAGTGCCCGCCCCGAAGATTTGGGATCCGGGGGGGGGCCAGGACACGGGACAACTCACGTATTTCCAGCCCAGGGTGGTTTTGCAGCTCTCGCAGAAGATGTCGGCCACCGAGTGGAGCCCGGTGAGCAGCAGCCGCTGCTCGGCCGGGCCGCAGCCCACGTTAACCCTGCGCAAAACCAGGAGCCGTGGGCACGCCGGGGGCGTCCCCCCCATCCCCTGCGCCCCTCAGGACAAAGCAGAGCCCCGGGGGGACAGCCTGGCCCCGGGGACGCCCCCCGGCACGCTGCGGGCCCCGCGGTACTCACACGGAGTTGAAGAGGTAGGCACGGCCATGGCTGCCCTGGAAGGACTGCGGGGACACGGCACCAGTCACCGCGGGGCCACCCCCGGCCCCACCACGCCACCCGGGGGCACCGCCACGGGGGGGGGGGGACACCCATGGAGGGGGTACGGTGACCTCCAGGGCGTCAGAGCAAGGATCCCTGCCACCCCAGGCACAGCACTGCGGGCGGGAGGGGGGGCACTTGGTGCCCTGGGGACACCGGGGTGCAGTGCTCACCATGACGGGGGCACCGTGGAGGGGTAAGGGGCATCATGGGGACGCTCGTCACCCCGGGGACACCACGGAATGGATGCCCACCACCCCGGGGACCCCACGCGGGTATGCCCCCCGCCCCGGGGACCCACAAAATGGACGCCCAGCACCCCGGGGACACTCGCTATATACCAGCCCCCCCCCCAGGGGAGGATGCTCGCTGTCTCAGGGCCCCAGGGGGGACATTTGGGGGGGGGGGCAGGACATGGGCGCAGCGTGGGGGGGCACCTTGGAGATGAGCTCTTCGTGCCTGGCCAGGTGTGCCCGGCAGTGGACGCAGCTGTAGGTGCGGTGTGAGCGGGGCAGGTAGCTGTGGAAGGTCCGGGGGGGCAGGCAGGCGGCGGGGGGCAGGTGGCGGCGGGACGGCGGCGGTGGCACGGAGGGTGGCAGGGCCCCGGGGGGCCGGGGGGGCGCGGGGGGCACCGTGCACCCCCCGCAGAGCCGCTCGCAGGGGAAGCAGCGCAGCAGGGTGCTGAGAGCCGTCTTTCCTCCCGCGCCGGGGCCCCCCCAGGGGAGAAGGGGCTGGAGATGGGGGGGGGGGGCGACCTGCAAAGGGGAGAAAAGTGAGGGGGGGGGGCAGCGCTGTGCCCCCCCCTCAAGTGTCTCGGGGGGGGGCAGTCCCCGGTGTGCCCCCCCTGGGGACATGGGGGTTGGGGGGGTCGGGGGGATGGGGAGGTCCGGGGTGGTTTGGGGGGGTCTGGGGGGGTCTGAGGGGGTCTGGGGGGGCTCGGGGGGGTCCGTGGGGGTGCGGGGGGGTCGGTGCCGCGCTCACCGCCTGCCGCTGTCCCCGCTGTCCCCGGTGTCGCCGTCCCCGGTGCCGGCACCGGGCGGGAGAAGGGGGGTGGGGATGGAGGGGGGGGGGAATGGGGGGGGCACCGCACGCCCGGGGACTGCATCACGGCACCGTGACTCATCCCCCGCGTGACGTCACTGTGACGTCACCACCTTGATGTCACTGCCATGATGTCACTGCTGTGATGTCACCCCCCGAGGGGGCCACCACAGAGACAGGGTGGCGGGTGTCACCTCGGGGTCCACCCCCCCCCCCCAGCCTCGGCTCCCCGCAGAGGGCCCCCCCGGGGAGGGGCATGCAAATGAGATACAAATGAGTTTGGTGCAGGGAGGGCAGGGCTGCGTGCAAGTGGCGTGCAAACACAAGGTGAATGGCGCCGGGGGGGGGCCACACGCTGATAGGCAGTCCCTATCAGGACTATAGACCCCCGGTGGTGGTGGTGGGGAGTTATATGCAAATGAGATGCTAATTAACCGGGGGGGCAGAGCCTTGTTCCTTGAGGCAGGCCTGGACTACAACACCCAGGATGCCCCGCGCGGCTGCCATGGCAACGCCCCTCCCGGCGGGCTCTAGTGACCTCACTTCCGGCGCGTCCCGCGGCCCCCGCAGGGCGCCGGTAGGCGGGTGGGCGGGCGCCATGTTGGGGGGGGCCGGGACCCCAAATCGGGCGGGGGGACCGGGAGGGGCCCGGGGGCGCTGAGGGGGCGCTGAGGGGGCCGGGGGGGCGGCGGGGATGCGGGGCGGGGGCGGCGGGTGAGGGGCGAGGCCCCGGCGCTGCATCCCCCCGGTGCGTCCCGTCAGGGCCGGCGCCAAGATGGCGGAGGACGGCGGCGAGGAGAAGAAGCAGGTGGCCAAGTTCGAGCTGGAGCGCGAGACGGAGCTGCGCTTCGAGGTGGAGGCCTCGCAGACGGTGCAGATGGAGCTGCTGACCGGCATGGCCGAGGTGTTCGGCACCGAGCTGACCCGCAACAAGAAGTTCACCTTCGACGCCGGCGCCAAGGTGGCCGTCTTCACCTGGCACGGCTGCACCGTGCAGCTCAGCGGGCGCACCGAGGTGGCCTACGTGTCCAAGGACACCCCCATGCTGCTCTACCTGAACACGCACACGGCCCTGGAGCAGATGCGGCGGCAGGCGGAGCGCGAGGACGAGCGGGGGCCCCGCGTCATGGTGGTGGGCCCCACGGACGTGGGCAAGTCCACCGTGTGCCGCCTGCTGCTCAACTACGCCGTGCGCCTGGGGCGCCGGCCCACCTTCGTGGAGCTGGACGTGGGCCAGGGCTCCGTCTCCATCCCCGGCACCATGGGTGCCCTCTACATCGAGCGGCCGGCGGACGTGGAGGAAGGGTTTTCCCTCCAGGCCCCGCTGGTCTACCACTTCGGCTCCACCACGCCTGGCACCAACATCAAGCTCTACAACAAGGTGAGCCCCTGGGACCTCACCCCGCGGACAGCCCCGCCTGCAGCAGGGCAGGGGTTCCCTGCCTGCCTGCGTGAGTCTGGGGTCACCCAGTTGGTTTTGGTACCGTACAACACCACGGCTGTGCCCGGCTGAGCTGGGTGAGCCCCGACACGAGGCTCACCACGGGTGTCAGCTCGCAGCGAGGAGCCTGGCCCCGCCAGCTCTGTTAGGACTGAAGCTGCACAGCTTCCTTGCCCTTTCTGCTGCCCCCAGCCAGGCTGTCTGTGCGCGGAGACCCCCCGGGCAGAAAGAGGTCCCACAAAAGCACATAGAAGCCGATCTGAACTTGCAGCGTCCTGCTGCACCTGCTGCTTGGTGACAGTTGGAGGCCCCTGTTTGGCCCACAGCCATTCTCAGCCCCCTCTTGCCCTCGTCCCATCTGTGGGACACCAGGGAGCAGCTCTCCTGGTGTGGCTGAGCACCCTTAAGATCTCGTAATGTGTTTTAGGAACGGCTCCAGCACTGAGCCTGACTGCTGACTGGGAGGATGGATTTCCCCCCAGGGGGCTGCCCGCAAGCCGGGCAGTGCTCCTGTGTCAGTAAATAAACCTGCCAAGCGCATTTAGGGACGTTGCTGATGGTCAGCGTGTCCCTAAGAACAGGGCAGGGCCGCGTGGTGTGGCCTCCTGCCACTTTGGGAATAAAACCTCCTGGCCACCCCCCATCAGAATCAATGCGGTTTGCCTTGTGCACCCCGGGAACGGGGCCCAAAGGTGATGGTGAGGGTTTTTTGGGGGGTGAATTTTGGGATGCTGAAGTAAAGGAGGTTGTTTGGGATGATGCTGTGGGGAGCAAGGCGGGCAGGGGGAAGAGCCCAGCTCCCGCTGTGCCCCAAAACCTCTCCCCGTCTCCCCTGCAGATCACGTCTCGGCTGGCCGACGTCTTCAACCAGCGGTGCGAGGTGAACCGCCGCGCCTCGGTGAGCGGCTGCGTCATCAACACGTGCGGCTGGGTGAAGGGCTCGGGCTACCAGGCGCTGGTGCACGCCGCTTCCGCCTTCGAGGTGGACGTGGTGGTGGTGCTGGACCAGGAGCGGCTCTACAACGAGCTCAAGAGGGACCTGCCCCACTTTGTGCGCACCGTGCTGCTCCCCAAATCCGGCGGGGTGGTGGAGCGCTCCAAGGACTTCCGCCGCGAGTGCAGGGACGACCGCATCCGGGAGTACTTCTACGGCTTCCGGGGCTGCTTCTACCCGCACGCTTTCGACGTCAAGTTCTCCGACGTGAAGATCTACAAGGTGGGGGCCCCCACCATCCCGGACTCGTGCCTGCCCTTGGGGATGTCGCAGGAGGACAACCAGCTGAAGCTGGTGCCGGTGACGCCTGGCAGGGACATGGTGCACCACCTGCTGAGCGTCAGCATGGCCGACAGCGCCGACGACAACATCTCCGAGACCAGCGTGGCCGGCTTCATCGTGGTCACCGGCGTCGACCTGGAGCGCCAGGTCTTCACCGTGCTCTCGCCCGCGCCTCGCCCCCTGCCCAAGAACTTCCTCCTCATCATGGACATTCGCTTCATGGACCTCAAGTAGCGCCCGCGGGCTGCTGTGGGGGCGTGCGGGGGGCTGTGCCCTGCGTCCCACGGGGGGCTCCCGGTGGCTGGGCGTCACTGGGGGGCCACTGCGGTGGCTGTGCGCCACGGCACGCGCGGGGTGAGCGGTGCCCGCCTCCCGCTTTTATACTTTTTGTAGCTTTTGTTATTAAATCCCTGCCTTTTGCTCTCCGGCTCCTGCTGCCTTCTACCCCCGGCGGCGGGGAGGGCACCCCGGGGTGCTCAGGGCGAGCCCCCAGCCCCAGGACAACCACCCAAAACCGGGCCGCGTGTGACCGGCGGATCCCTGGGCACCCCTTTTCCCATGTAGGGGTCCCGGGGTTGGGCTTTGGGGTGCCCCCCCCCGCCCCAGTTCCATGCCCGGGGCTCCCCCAGCGCGGCGTCCCCCTCCCCACCACGGTACGCCCCCTTCCATCATGGTACATCCCAACATGGAGGACCATGCGCATGCGCCGCTCTCCCCCCGAAGCCAACCCCATGCCCGCAGTCCGCTCTTCCTTCCCTCCTCCCCCTGCGCATGCGCCGCGGCCCCCCCGACACCACCCCCGTGCCCACACTCCGCCCCACCTTCCCGCCTCCTTCTCTGCGCACGCGCACCCCCCCGCCCCGCTCCTTCCAGGCGGTTCCCGGGGCGGCAGCCAATGGGGAGCGGCGGGCGGCGCGCGGCCCCGCTGCGCAGGCGCGGCCGTGACGTAGTGGCCCGGCCGCCGGAGCGCGGCGACGGTGTGGGCCCGGAGCGCTGCCCCGCCGCCGCCTGGGCCGCGCCGAGCCGGTGAGTGCCGGGGGGGGCCCGCGCCGGCCCTGGCGGCCCCCGGCGGGCCCGAGGCCGCCCCCATCGCACCCACAGCGCCCCCGGGACCGCCTGCGGCCCCCCCGGGCCTCCCCTCCCCCCTCACCGGGTCTCACCGGGCCGCCCCCGGCCCCTCCGCCTGGGTCCCGGCGCCCCCCGGGCGTGCGGCCCCGCGCGTGCCCCCGTTCCCTCGAGCCGCCGCCGCCTCCGGTACCGGCGGTTTGCTCCCCGGGAGGGCCCCCCGCTGGCCCCGGTGCTGCCCGGCCCCTGCCGTCGCCCGCGGGCCGGCCCTGCCCGGGTGTTGGGGGCGTTATCGGGGTGTTATGGGGGGGTTACGGGGCTGGGGGTGGCGGGGGGTTGGTCGGGGTCTGCGTGCGGCACCCCCCCTGGCAGCTTCCTCCCGTGCCCGGCCCAGGTGGCCGCTTCCTGCTGCGCCTGCCCTGCCTCCGGTCCGTCCCTGCCCGGTTCCTGCAGCGCTCCCTGGCAGGGATCCGTACGGTCACGGAGGGGTTTGGGTGGGAAGGGACGGTAAGGGTCAGCCGGTGCCACCCCCCTGCCACGGCAGGGGCGCCTCCCAGCAGCCCAGGCTGCCCCCAGCCCCATCCAGCCTGGCCTTGGGCTCCTCCAGGGACGGGGCAGCCACAGCTCCTCAGCGCCCTTTGATCATCTTCGCGGCCTCCTTTGGACTCGCTCCAACGGCACAACCGTGTTGCTGAGGGGAGCGGCGCTGCGAGTGCCGGGGTGACTGAGTTTGAGAGGAGCGGGACGTGAGGCGGGGATCTGTGCGGGCTGGGAAAGGCTCCGTCCCGGCCGGGTGGGCGAGGTGGAGCAGCAAACCTTCCGGCGGGCGTGCTTCTGGCAGCGTTATTTGTGAAAAGCTCGCGTGTGGGTTCGCAGGGTTTTGGTTCTCGTGGCCTGGCGGTGACCAGAAGCTCAGCGCCTGGTCCCGGCCACACGTCGCTGCCCTGCCCGGAGAGGAACTGCTCCTCGGAGCGCGTTTCCTCACTGTTCTCCGGCCCCGCTGACGTAATGGGCTGCGCTGGCAGGTGTTCAACCTGACTTCTCGCTAAGCGGGGCCAGATTGTCGCCGTGAAGCCTGTTAATCCCAAATTACTGGCCCCGGTTAGCTGGCCGCGTCTCCCTGTGACGAGATAAAAGCCCCGCGGAGCCACCCCCTTTATCTCGCTGATTCAGGAGAGAGGGACTCGGGCCTTCCCGGCGCTCCTTGGTGGTGACTCCCTGGGAAGCGGCGTCCTCGGGAGCTTCTGGGTGTTGGTGCTTGGGGGAGCTGCCCGCCCGCACCCGACACCACAGGTCTTCTGCTGGGGTACGAAACCCGGCCATAGCCTTGTCTAGAGCGAAGCGAGGAGAGCCGATCAACTCGGCGGCCTTCGTTTAAGGCTGAGGAGGTGGCAAACGGGCGGAGCTGGCGTCACCGAGGGGCCGTGGAGGAAAAGGAGCGTGCTGGGGCCGCAGGGAGCAGGCGGCTCTGGCACCGGCTTCTCCGAGCGCCTCGTGGGTGCGGGCGGTGCAGCCAAGGCGTGCTGGGGACGGGGCAGAGCACACCCCGTCGTTCCGCCGTCCCGGGCTTGCGTCACTGGGAAGGAATGGTTTGGCCGCCCGGCCCGCGCCGCGGAGACACGGCGGGGCAGGTTCGGGGCGGGCAGGTAGCTGGGGAGCCGGCGGGTGTTTGGGAACCCGGAGCGGAGGGGGAGCGCTCGCCGCGTGCCAGCGAGCTCCTTTCCCCGGGCTTCTCCCGGCGCAGCGAGGACCCGCGGCGCTCGGGCTGCGCGAGGCGGTGGGGAGAGCTGCTCCCCGGTGTTCCCCTGCCCAACCGGGACGGGAAGAGCGTGGCAAAGCGCGTTTTGTGCTCTTGTCCGGTGGCAGGATGGAGCCACGCAGCAATAAACCAACTCTTCAGGCGACGTGCGGGTGGATCGCTGGAGAAAACGGGGGGCGAGGCAGCACAGGGCTTGTCGCAGGCAGGGGGAAGCGCGGCGGGAAGGGCGCAGGGCTCCGAGGAGCAAGTGCTGGGAGAGGAGGAGGTCAGTGAGGCGGCGTTGGGGCTGCAGGAGGAACGGGAGGCGAAGGAGTTGGGAGCTACGCCGAGTCCCCATGAGGCACTGCCAGGCGGTACGGCTGGTGAACGAGGAGAGCCAGGACAATACACTGAGAGAGGTGCTAGGGCTGGAAAAACAGACAGAGGCCCCAGAGGAGAGGGAAAGGGAGTCCCCGGTGCCACACGAGCCTGGTAAAGCTTGACTGGGAGGAGCAGGGAGGAGGGCAGGGCCCGAGAGGCGTGGGAAGGAGGGGCTGGGGACAGGAGCAGAGCGCGGGTGTCCCTCAGGTGAGTGGGGTGCAGGTGGCCTCTGGGGGTAGGGAAGAACTGGGAGAGAAGAGAGAGGTCGAAGGAGATGGGCTGCGGGAAGAGGGAGCCGGGGAAGGGGCGGTTTGGCAGAGCTGGCGTGAGCGTGGCCTGGATCGGCACCGCCCGTGGGGAGCCGGCCGGGTGCTGCGCGCGGTTGGCTTCTCCTGGGCGCCGGGGCGATGACAAGACAGGCGGGTTGGAGTCGGCCTGGCTCGGCCCGGGGAGGAGGAGGCGCCTGGGGAAGCGCACACGGGGATCCCGGCCCTCCTGCAGCTCCTCCGTGACCGGCTGCGGGAGGCCGGGCTGTGTCAGGAGGGGTGGCCGCCAGAGGTGGCCGGCACTGGGACGGGCTCCCCAGGGACTTGGGCATGGCCCCGAGCCCGAGGGACTCTCACGAAGCCTCTGGACACCGCTCTCAGACGTGGGGTTGGGGTACTGGGACGGTCCCGCGTGAAGCCAGGGGTTGCACTCGGCGATCCCTGCGGGTCCCCTCCGGCTCGGGGCGCTCTGGGGTCTCTCCCCTGCCCCCCTCTGCGGGGGGCTCGCTCCTGCACGGCCCCGCGCCGGGTTTGGCCGAGCTGTGGGGGGAAGCAGAGCACCGACAGCGCGGTGTGGGGAGCGGAGCCGCGGCGGTCCCTGCAGGAGGACCATCGCCGAGCTGAGCTCTGCCGGGACCCGTCTGGCTCCCAGGTGGAGCTGTGTTCGTGGCGGGGTGTCCGGAGCAGCGGGCGGCGTGGCGGCGGTCTCCTCCTGGCGCTGGGCAGTGTCCGAGCGAAGCCGGGGAAGGCGGCCCTCGCCTCGTGCTCCCGGGCGGCCCCGGGAAGAGTTTCCAGGTGGAAGCAGAGCTTTCTGCCGGCGGCTCGGGAGCGCCGTGCTCACGTCCTGCCAGGGCTCCTCGCAGTCCCACGGGCAGGAAAAAAAACTGGGTTTCCGAAGTTCGGCTCGCTTTCTGCGGGGGGAGAGCTGCCCCGCAGCGGGAGCGGGCTCTCCATTAGTCAGCCCGGGTGCCTGACGCCTCGTTTTGTGACTGAGCCCGGCTAATTGCGACGCCTTCGTGTCATTAAGCGTGCCTCTAATTCCGTGCCGCGGCTCTCCCGGCCTCTGTGAGCGTTTAGTCAGCACGGACAGTTTCCCTGCCCGCCCCGAAGGACAAAACCTGGAGCAGCAGCAGGGGACGAGGCCGGGGGCAGGAAGATGAGGAGCTGCGCCTCTGGGATCCGTGAGGGAGCAAGGGGGCAGCGAGCGTGCGACGAACGGAGGAGAGGTGGCTGCAGCCGGTCCCCGAGCGGAGACGGGGCTGGGCTTTGGGGCGGGTCGCTGCCTCCCGCTCCTATTTTTCGGCCGGTTCCTCCAGCAGCCGGGGCCTCCCGCTGCCAGCGCAGGTCCCGCCAGTTCCTCCCCTGCTCGGGACACTGGCGTTCGCCGCGGGGCGTCCCCTGGGGGAAAGGGGACGGGATTCCCGTCCTCCTGCAGCCTCCGCCCTGCCATTAAGCCTCCAAGCCTTTGATTAGCCCCTTCCCCTCGGGGAGCAGGCGTTTCACACCACCGGGGCTGGGGCTCGCCGGCGCGAGGCGAGGACGGGCAGCGGGTGGGAGGCAGCAGCTCGCCGCCAGCCTCGCTCTCCCTCTCCAGGTAGCGGCGTTCTCGCCGTCCCGGTGGGGTTCTGGTGAATGTTTCCACTTGAACGCTTCGATTGCCGTGCTGATTTCTTTCTCTCCTCTTTTCCAGGTGAGGCGCGCCGTGCCTGACGTCCGATTTTCATGGTTTTATGCGTTTTGGTTTTTTTTAAACTTCTGGATTAACGAAGGGCGACTTCACCTCCTCTCCGCGCGGCCAGGATGGAGCAGACTGAGGGCTGCCCCCGCGCTGCTGGGGCCGTGGGCGAGGCGGAGCCGTGCAGCACAGCCCTCGCCTCCGACGGGCTGCGGGGCTTGTGAGAGCGCTCCCGGACAGCTCTCCCCGGGAACTGGCCCGAAATGGTCGCCGCAGGAAAGATTTGATGAAATTCCCCTCGGTTGGCGGCAGCCGGGTGGAAGCGAAGCCTGCTGGAAGGCCGGAGGGCCGGGAGGAAGGAACGAGTAGGAAGAGGGCGAAAGCGCGATCCGCTGGGCCTTCCCCTGCGGCCCCCCTCGCGGAGAAAGGATTTGCAGCTCAGCCGTGCACCAGCTGTTCCTCGGCTTTACCGGGCGAGAGAGAAATAAATAAAATTAAACGGCCGCCGCCGGGCAGGCAGCCCCGCAGCCCGGAGGAATCAGGGAGAGTGCTGCTGTGACCGCCTCCGGCGAGGGGGAGGAGGAGGAGGAGGCCGAGCGGGTCGCTCAGGAGACGTCCCCCTCCTCCCGTGCACCCACCCGGGGGGCTGCGGAGCTCGGGAGGGAGAAGCGGCTCCCGGCGGGGCTTTGTGCAAGGGGCTGAGCGACGTCCCGCAGCCGGCTCCTCGCCTCGACGCCAGCCCGAGCCACGTGGGGACCTTTTCGGAGGCCGTCGCCTGACGTAGGAGCTCTCAGCGCTCCTGCCCCGACGGCTGCTTTAAATCCAGACCCGGTTCTCTGCTCTGAGTTTTTAATTTTGACTTTTTTTTATTTTTTTTTTAACTCTCACTCCCTGTGCCGCGAACCCTCGGGGCGCAGAGTGGCGTGGGCTCCTCGGGGCCTGTCTCCGGAGGCCGCAGCGGGCTTCTCCAGGCCTCCTGCTGCGGCCGGAGCCCGCTCGGGGAGGCCGGGCGGCGCCTCGGCCCCTTCCTCCTCCCCTCCCCTTCTCACCTCGCTCTGACTCCAGCTGGGCCTGGGCTATGCTGCAGGGCGGATTCCCCAGCAGAGCTCCACCATGCCAGCAGCGTCCGGAAAGAGGTTCAAACCCAGCAAGTACGTCCCGGTCTCGGCCGCTGCCATCTTCCTAGTGGGAGCCACCACCCTCTTCTTCGCCTTCACGTGAGTCCGCCTGGTCTTCCGGGGGGCCCCGGCCGGTGGCTGAGGGCGGGCCGGGGGAGAAGCGGGCTGCTGGGGCTGGCCTTAGGGGCTGCGGCCGGAGCCCCGGGGGGCAGCGACACGGCCGGCAGCGAGGCGGGCAGCTGGCGCCGTCCTTCAGCGGGGTGCGCCGAAAGCAGCGGGGGCTGCGCCACCGGTTCAGGGAGCTGCAGGGGAGGGAGCGGGCGTGCACGGCGCGTTTCCTGCCCTGCCGCCGGTCCGAGGGGGCTCGGAGGGGCAGCCCTGCCCCATGGCCCCCCGCGGCCCGGCCGTGCCCGGCCGGGAGCCGCTTATCGGCGCGGCCCCGCGGGCACGGCCGCGGCCAGGCGCGGTGCCGCAGAGCAGGTTTGTTGGGAGCGGGAGCACCTGGGCAGGGTGGCTCTGATTGCAGGGCAGCGGGTGCCGGTTAACCTACTTCGAAACACCACCGGGAGGCTGGAGCGCAGCGCGCTTTCACACGGGTTTCACTGGGGCCGGCTCGGCGCGGCTGCCGGGGGGAGGGAGGGAGGTGTAAGGCTGCGCGGGGAGCTCGAGGCGCTGGGGCAGGCGGCGGGGATGAGGGGCATTCCCGCCCTCCCAGCAGCTTTAACGCTGTTTCAGGGCAGGAGCTCCCCCGCTGGGTCAGTTTGCCCGTCCCTGCCCCTCTTAGGGGAAGAGGTCCCCGCTCCCTGTGGCCAAGGAGCCAGCACTGGAAGGAGCTGGCACCACCTCCGGCCCCTGGACAAGGACGGGAGGCTGTGGCGCCCCGTGGCACGCGCCGTCCGTCCTAACAGGACCCGAACTCCCACAGCACTCACGGGGATCTGGTTTGGGGACTGCGGGGGGGGGACTGTGCCCGCGGAGGGCAGGAGGAGCCGGGCTGGGGAGAGGTGGACTTGTCGAGCGGCGGGGAGCCCGCCTGGGCTGGCGGTGTGACTCAGTGCGCCCGGCAGGCCGGGGCTCTGCCTTTCCCCGAGCTCTCTCATGTGCTGCCAGGGACAAGTCTCGACAGAGCTGGGCGTGCTGCGCGCCCGAGCTCGGAGAGCAGACCCGCCGAGTTCTCCGCGATGTGCATGGCTGCAGCGGGGAGCAGCCTTCCTCCTCTTCCTCCTCCTCCTCCTCCTCCTCCTCCTCCTTCCAAGGGCGTCCCGGTGCTGGGACAGGGCGCGCAGCAGCGCCCGGTGTGAGGGGCCATGGGTTTTAGGTACGGTCTGGGTGACGTGGGATCCCTGCTTCCCGCAGGGTTTGGTGCCTCCTGTGGGACCTGTAAGCTGGGGAGAGGCGGGGGAGGAGGCTCCAGCCCGGCGTTCGGGGCTCGGGCCGGTCCTATAAGCTGCGGGGCGGGTCCCCGTGCCCCGTTCCCCCGATCCTCCCCGAGACGCCAGCCTGGCATGGCCGCGCACCGCCAGCCTGCCGGGCAGGGTTTAAAGTCCCCTGGGCGCAGCAGGGCCCCTGGCAGCGCTCCCAGCCGCTTGCGGGCGCCGGGTCTCGCTGCAGCTGATAAGGCCGGGGGTGACGGGCCGGCCCCGAGGCGCGCCGTCCCCAGGGCTGGAGCTCAGAGGGCGGCACCGGGCTCGGACGTGGCTTTCCTGGGGAGAGGGGCTCCCTGCCCTGTGCTCCCGGAAGGGCTTTTCCCACCTGCCGCCGCCCCTCCGCCCCTCTCAGCGGGGCTGGGAGCCTCCCGTTGAGTTGGGGTGTTGGGTGCAGTGATGGGGAGCTCGGCCCTGCCCTCCCTCGGGGCAAAGTCCCCTTAGGAAGGGGCACCGTGCCCTCAGCACCATCCGTGCGAGGACGTGGGGTGGGAAACACCCTGTGCAGCGAGGCCAGAGGGCAGCCCCGTGCGTCCTTCGAGGCGGGCCAGCTCCCGTGGGGCCGAAGCTCTGCGTGCAGACGCCTCTCCTCCTCCTCCTCCTCCTCCTGAGCACCCTGCCCCGCTGGGCTGGCGGCACGGCGAGGCGAGGCGGGCTGCCTCGGGAGGCAGAGCCGGCACGGCCGGTGCTGCGCGGGCTGCCGGGGAGCCGCTCCTTGCCCCGCAGAGCTCGTGGGGAAACGCCGGGGCGATGCCGCCGCAGATAGGTGGAGGCGGGGAGGCAGCGCCCGGGGGCGAGGCTCCCTCCTCCCCTCCCGAGGTTCCCAAGCGGCGCTGCCCCGCGTGGAAAGCTGTCACCCTCCGCCCCTGCTTCTCGGCAGAGGCGTCGCAGCAGCAAAGTCCCCAGGTGCCCCGGGACCGCCCGTCCTGGCGGGTGTCGGAGGGCTGGGGCCAGCACGTTGCCCCTTCCCCGCTGCCTGCTGGGGGCTGCGGAGGACCCGCCGCCCTATGTCGCGCCGCGCGCCGCCCCCTCCGCTCTCGCTGCCTAAATCCATCCGTGGTCGGTGCTGCGGGGGAAAGAGAGGGACAGATGCTGCCCTAGATCCGCGGGATTAAACTGCCCGCAGCAAAGCAGATTAGGGAATTACTCTGGCGCCTCCGAGGGGGAAGCCCGCTGCCCTGAGCCTGCACCCAGCGGGGCCGGGTGGGCGGCGGCTCCCTCGCCCCACGGAGGAGCTGGGTGCGGGCTGGGGCACCGGGCAGCGTCTCCAGGCCGGGTTCCCCCTCCTGGCTGCGAGGAGGAGGAGCGGGACGAGCTCTGGAGCTGGGGCTGATTTCACGTCCCCTCGTGGGGCTGCCTGCACGCGCTGCCGTGCGAAAGGGAGGGGGATGGTTTTGGGGGGTGAGGAAGAGCGAGGGCCTGGGGGGCACCAAGCCAAGCCCCCTCGCTGCCCCAAAGCTGCCCAGCTACCCCCGGGCCTCTTCCTGCTGTGGCGGCGCGCAGCCCCGTGCCGGGTGTCTCAGAGCCTTTGTGTACGCAGGTGCCCGTGGCTCAGCCTCTACGTGTCCCCGGTCATTCCCGTCTACAATGCCGTCGTCTTCCTCTTCGTGCTGGCCAACTTCAGCATGGCCACCTTCATGGACCCAGGCATATTCCCACGAGGTGAGCGCGGCCCTCGTCGGGAATCACCTGGGACAGGGCGAGGTCCTTCCCCGGGGGTAAAGAGGATTACGGGACGGGAAAGGGGTCGGGGAAAGCTTCCCTTCCCCGCCTGGCCGGGACCAGGTGGTGGCACGCCGCCGGGAAGGTCGCGCTGGGTTCGCGGCCCAGCTGGTGGGATCGAGTGGTGAAAGTCCCCTAAATCCTGGCCCCTTGTGGGCTTGGGGCGGGGCGTGGGGGAGCTCCTCCCTCCTCTGTCTGCACTCAGCGGTCCCCGTGACAATGGGGTGGGCCCGGTGTGCGTTTGTGGTGGGGCAGAGGAGGGTTTTGCCAGGGGTCTTCAGCGCAGGAGGGCGGCGGGGGCGTGGCGTTGCGCGCCCCGTGCCCTGACGCGTGGCCGTGCTGGCGTCTCCCCGCTAGCTGAAGAAGACGAGGACAAGGAGGACGACTTCCGAGCCCCGCTTTACAAGACGGTGGAAATCAAGGGCATTCAGGTACGCATGAAGTGGTGTGCGACCTGCCGCTTCTACCGGCCACCGCGCTGCTCCCACTGCAGCGTCTGCGACAACTGCGTGGAGGTGAGCAACCGCCGGCCCCCGGGGCCTCTTCTCGGCACAGCCGTGAGCCCTCGGTCCTTAAACCCAGCGTGCGGGCACGAGGGGCCGCCGGCCCGGCCCCTCACCGCGGCCCCTCCCTGCCCCCAGGAGTTCGACCACCACTGCCCCTGGGTGAACAACTGCATCGGGCGGCGCAACTACCGCTACTTCTTCCTCTTCCTGCTGTCGCTCACCACGCACATCATGGGGGTCTTCGGCTTCGGCCTGCTCTACGTGCTCTACCAGGTGGAGCTCTCCGGCGTCCGCATGGCCATCACGTATCCTTACGGGGGTTTTTACGGGGCAGGGCGTTGGCGGGGCCGGGGGTGGCACGTGGCGGAGCAGGGCTGTGGCTCTTCCTTAGCGGCCTGCTGGCAGTATGGCCGTGATGTGTGTGGCCAGCCTGTTTTTCATCCCCGTCGCCGGCCTTACCGGGTTCCACGTGGTGCTGGTGGCGAGGGGCCGCACCACCAACGAGCAGGTACGCGTGCCGGGCTGCTGCGGGGGCGCTCAGCTCGTGTCAGAACACCGCCGGGTACCTCGGGGGGCTTCCCAGGACGAGGCAGACGTGGGCAGGGTGGGTTGAGGCACGGGAAGGCACGGGGATGGCCGGCATGGAGCACGAGAGGTGTGCGAGGGGAGGCTGGGCGCGCCGCGTTCGCGCAGCCAGGAGAAAAGGGATCTGCTGCTGTCGTTTGGCTCTTGTGGAGAAGGAGCCGGGCAGTTCTCTTCTCAGGAACGCGTGGTGGAAGGGCAGGAGGCGATGGGCAGCTTGAAACAAGGCAGTTCCCAGTTAGCAGGGGGAGACCTTTCCCCACGAGGGCAGTCCCACGCCACCCTCCCAACAGGAACAGGGGCCCGAAACGAGCAGTGCCCGTCCTTGGCTCCACTCACGGCAGGGCCGGGCAAACCCCGAGCAGCCCGACCTTGGCCGTCCTCGCCGGGGCAGGGGCTGCACCGGGGACCTCCCGCGGCTGCTGCCCGTCCCGGCATGATGCTCCTGGTCCTGCAGGTGACGGGCAAGTTCCGGGGTGGCGTCAACCCCTTCACCAACGGTTGCTGTAAGAACGTCAGCCGGGTCCTGTGCAGCTCCCCAGCCCCCAGGTAAGCGCGGTGCAGCGTGGCGAGCGTTTTCCCCGCGATGCCCGGGGAGACTGAACCGCCGCCAGCTGCGGGCCCTCACCTTCCCTGCCCTCTCCCTGGCGTTCACCAGGTACCTCGGGCGTCCGAGGGCCGAGCAGACGGTGCTGGTGAGGCCCCCCTTCCTGCGGCCCGACGTGTCGGACGGCCAGATCACCGTCAAGATCATGGACAACGGTATCCAGACAGAGCTGAAGAGGACGAAGGTGAGGAAAGTGGGGGGTTAGCACTCCCCCGCGGAGCCCAGGGGCGCGAGCCTGCATGCGTGAGTAAAGAACCGAGTGAGCCTTGTCACGCCCCACGTCGCCCTCCATGTCGTCTCGTGCTGCGTCCCCATGGGACAGACACCACGCCCGTCCCATGCGGCAGCAACCCCACGAGGCTTTGCACCCTCCATTGCCCTTCCCCGTCCCGTTCTCCGCCCTCACAGTCATTCGGAGGTCCCCCTTCCTCCGCACTCACCGGCACCCGGGACACGCACTCCCTTCAAGCGCAGAGCCGCTCGGATGGGCCCGGGGGCACCGAGAGCCCGCTCGGCGCTCCTGCACGTTGGCGCCCGCCGGGGTAGAGCTGGGGCCTCGGCCCCCCCTGACCACCCGCGCTTTGTCTCTGCAGTCCAAAGGAAGCCTCGAGGTGACAGAGAGCCAGTCCGCTGACGCCGAGCCGCCACCCCCACCTAAGCCAGACCTCAGCCGCTACACGGGCCTGAGGACACACTTAACCCTGGCCACCACCGAGGGTAAGGAAGGCGAGCAGGGCCCCGGCCAGCCGCTGGGAGGGGAGCCCAGGGCTGCGCCCAGCACGCCAGGAGCCAGGGCTGCAGGAACAGGCTGCAGGGCAGACCCGAAGCACGTCGGCACGCCGCACGGTGGGGCAGGATGCGCCCGCACCTCTGGCCCCGGCACTCGAGGAAGCCTGGGGGCTGCTTACGGCCAGCCCTGCTCCGTCGGAGGAGGGCAGGGACCGAGCTGAGACCGCTCCTCGGCAGCGTGGTGGCTGGCGGGAGCCGCCGTGAGAGGCAGCGGGCAGGTTTGCAGGCTGCCGTGCTGTAGGCAGGCACAGGAGCACGGCCTGGGCGGAGGAGCGGCAGGCCTGGCGCGGTGGCAAGGAGCGCGCTTGTTGCAGCCCGCACGGCTCGCTCTGCCCGCTCCCCTGAGCGCCAGGCAGAGAGCGCCGCTCAGAGCCGCTGGCGTGGGCTCGGCACGAGAGGTGGCATGAGAGCAGGAGCTCGGACACCGCTGCGTCCAGGTCCCTCCGCGTGCTGCCGGCCCCGCTGACCTTCAGGTCTTGCTGGGGCTGCCGCAGGGCCAGGGAAGTGCCCCCCCCGGTGCTGCGGGGACCCATTTCCATCCCCCTCCATCTCAGCCCTCCCTGGAGCACCTCCCCTCGAGCCCATCCCTCTCGTCTCCACCTCCGTGGTCCGTCCGCCCCAGGCTCAGAGCCGGTTCTGGGGGGAGGAGGGCGCTGGGCAACGCGTCCTGCGCACCGCCTGGGGCAGCGGCCTCGCCTCTGAGCCTCTCTCTCTCTCCCTCCCCCCGCAGACAGCGGCCTGCTAGGCAAGGACAGCCCCCCGACGCCCACCATGTACAAGTACCGGCCCGGCTACAGCAGCAGCAGCAGCTCGGCCGCCTTGCCCCACTCCACCAGCGCCAAGGTAAGGCCGTGCCCGCGGTGGAACAGGGCCGGCGCCGCGCAGCGCTCGGCCGCCCGGCGAGCTCTGGTCACAAGGGGACGTCCCGCCCCTGGCTGCGGCTTCCTGAGGGGGGGAAGCTCGGGGTGGGCTGCGTGAGCTCGGCGGGGAGTCGCCGCCTTCCCAGGAGTGACTGCGCCGCGTCCTTCCCCCAGCTGAGCCGGGTGAACAGCCTGAAGGAGCCCAACTCCATCTGCGACGGCGGCCGCAAGCCCAGCTACCGCTCGGAGCCCAGCCTGGAGCCCGAGAGCTTCCGCTCGCCCACCTTCGGCAAGAGCTTCCACTTCGACCCGCTGTCCAGTGGCTCGCGCTCCTCCAGCCTCAAGTCGGCGCAGGGCACGGGCTTCGAGCTGGGCCACCTGCAGTCCATCCGCTCCGAGGGCACCACCTCCACCTCCTACAAGAGCCTGGTGAACCAGACGCGCAACGGCAGCCTGTCCTACGACAGCCTGCTCACGCCCTCCGACAGCCCCGACTTCGAGTCGGTGCAGGCCGGCCCCGAGCCCGAGGCGCCGGTGGGCTACACCTCGCCCTTCCTCTCGGCCCGCATCGCCCAGCAGAGGGAGAGCGACCTGCACGGCCGCTTCGCCGCCGCCGCCGTCTCCCCCAAGCACGCGCCGCCCCGCGAGCCCTCGCCCGTGCGCTATGACAATCTCTCCCGCCACATCGTGGCTTCCATCCAGGAGCGGGAGAGGCTCCTCCAGCAGCCGCCCGCCCCGGCGGCGCCGGGCAGGGAGGACGATGCGGGGCCGGCGGACTCGGGCGTCCAGTCGGCGACACCGGGCTCCGGCAGCGCCGCCCCCCGCAGCAGCTCTTCCTCGGACGATTCCAAGCGCTCGCCCCTGGGCAAGAATCCGCTCACCCGCCCGGCCCCTCCCCGCTTCGGCAAGCCCGAGCCCCCGCACGCGCTGCGGGCGCGCTCCCTCGGCTCCCCCGAGCAGCCCGCGGCCCCCCACCTGGGCAAATCCGTGTCTTACAGCAGCCAAAAACCAGCGCCTCAGGCCGGCGTCCCCGAGGCCGAGGAGGTGGCCTTGCAGCCGTTGCTGGCACCCAAGTAAGTGCGCGCGTCCCCGGGGAGTTGGGGGGGGTTCCCCCACTTTTTCCGCCGCGCCCTCCTGCTCACGCCGTGTCCCCGCTTCCCTCCGCAGAGACGAGGTGCAGCTGAGGACGTCCTACAGCAAGTCCAACGGGCAGCCCAAGAGCTTGGGGCCGGCCGCCCCCGGCGCGGGGCCCGTGCCCCTCAGCAGCCCCACGCGCGGCGGAGTCAAGAAGGTGTCGGGCGTGGGGGGCACCACCTACGAGATCTCCGTATGAGGGGCACGGCCCGCGCACCTCCTCCCAGCGGGGCGCCCAGGGGCCTCCCCGCGGGCACGGACGCTCTGCAGCCCCCGGGGACGAGGGGCGGACGGGCTGGCGGCGCTTCCCTCCCTGATTTTTGGTTTCCCCTCCCCGTTTCCCCCCCCCCTCCCCAGGACTCGGGTGCTGCCTCGCACCCCAGCAGCGCCCCTCTCCCTCCGAGGACCCCGGGGGGGGCCCCGTCCTGCGGCCCCCCAGCCCGGGCCAGCCACTTGTGGGCCTTGTGCAATCACTCGCTCGCCTAGTGTGGTAGGAATGGATTGTTTTTAAAACCAGAATAACTTTTTTTTATTATTATTGTTACCGGATTCTATTTTTTTTCTCTTTCTGAGTTACCAGGTGTGTGTATATATAAATATCTATATATATAAATATAAATATTAAAAAAAAAGAAGCAGAAATTATATATCTGACCCAGAGAGGGGGAGAAACCGCCCCGGGGCTGCTGCTGCCCCCCCCCCCGCACAGGCCCTGCGGGCACGGGACGAGAAGGGGAAGGTGCCTGGGGGCAGCGGGGGGGGCAGGCACGGCGCCCTGCCCTGCCGAGCTGGGCTGGAGGCCGGGGGCTCTTCCCCGCTCCGTTTCTTGGGTTTTGGAGCCGCCTCCTGCAGCCCCCGAGGGCGCAGGGTGGGATAAAGGGCGAGGGCCGGGGCAGCTGGCGCTCCGCACGCCTCCCAGACCCACCCCTCGCACCCGCGGCAGGGCCGGGGGGCGCCGGGGGGGGCCTGGAGAGCCGCTCGTGGGCTCCAGCCGCTCCGCCCCCGTGGCGCCTGCTGGTTTTTATCCGTTTCCCCGGGGTCTGTGGTGGGCTTTCCATTTGTGTTTCTTCCCGACGGGTGTAGGAGGGGTTTCTGGCGGTCACGCAGTTGGTTCTGTTTCCAGGTGGGGACGAGGAAGGCCGGCGGGGCGCAGCCCCCCACAGCAATATTTTCTCATCATGCCAAAAAAAAAAAAAACAAAAGCAGATGGGGAGCCCAGCGCTCCCCAGCCCCTGCCTGGGCCCCCGCCCTGGGGCCCGGAGCCCTTCACGCGTTACTTTACTCGTTCTCTACGGCAATATCTCTCCTGGGGCCTGCGCAGGGCCATGCCATTGGTTTTTTTTATTATTATTATTAGCCATTTTAAAATGAGGAATAAAAGGATATTTAATGAGCCATCCCAGCAGGCATGCGTGTGCTTTATTTTAGTGTCCGGGGACAGAGGCTCCCGAGAAGGGCTCCTGGTGTCCCTCCGTGTCTCGGCTCTCCCTCCCTCCTCAGGGGAGGGAAGGAAAAGGGGGCCGGGGGGGGGCCGAGCCCGGTGCTGCCAGGCTTTGCAGTGCCTTCAGTCCCGGGCCAGAGCCAGCCTGTAGGAAACAGCTCCTGGGGCGCCTTGGGGCAGCGCTCCCACTGCGGGTAAGTCTGCCAGCCGACAGAGCAGCCACTGCCACCAGCCCCTCCTTAGAGCAGAGACTTTAATTAAAAGGTGAGTAAAAAAAAAAAAAAAAGAGAGCCCTCAGTGCAGCGGGTTGTTCCGGTACGAGGGGCTGAGGGCAGCCATCCCGACCCCAGCTCCAGCACAGTCCACGCGTTCCCCTGGTCCCGGCCCTCCGCGGGCTGTGGGGCTCGTCCTCGCTGCCCGCGGTGGGGACGCGCCTGCCCGGGTCTCCCCGCTGCGCTCCGCAGGAGGGACGAGTCCGTCGCGGGTCAGCCGGGACCGTCGGTGGCACCCGAGAGCCCCCTGGGGCGGCACCGACGCGGCCTCACCGCAGGCTGCTGCTGCTGCTGGCCTGGGAGCTGCCCACCCCCGGGTGCTCGGGGCTGTGCCGGTTCTGCGGGGGAAGGAGAGAGACACGGCCCGTGAGGGACCAGTGGGATCAGCACGGCTCCCCGGCTCTCCCCCGCTCCCCCCCTACCTTCTTTTTCTTTTTCTCTTTCTTCTTCCTTTTCCGTTCAGGATCCTCCTCTTTTTTCTTCTTTTTCTTCTTGTGGTCAGAGTCCGAGGGGGTTTCTGGAGCAACAAGGAGACAAGGATTAATGTGGGAGCGGGGACACGACGAGCCGGCAGCCTCGCAGTGCGGCCCCTTACCGGGGGGGACGGGGTCCTGGGTGCGGCTCTGCTTGTGCTTGTGCTTGTTCTTCTTCTTGGGCGGTTGGATGTGCATCAGCCGGCACTGCTCGGGCAGCTAGGGGAGGAGACGGGGCGGGTCAGAGGGCGCTGGGTGCCCTCTCCTTATTCCGTTTGCCCCCAGAACCCCAAAAGTGCCCCCGCTCCCTCCCCAGCACCCGAGGGGTGCCCTCGCTCCCCCCCCAGCACCCCCACTCCCCTGCAGAACCCAAGGGGCTCCCCCCCAGCACCCAAGGGGTGCCCCCAGCACCCGAAGGCTCCCCCCCAGCGCCCGGGGCTCACGGGGCCGGCGTGCAGGCGGAATCCGGTGAGCATGGTGCCGGTGAGCGGGGTGAAGGAGCTGCCGCAGATGGGGGGCTTCTCGATGAGGGAGCGCAGGCTGCTGTTGTCGTGGGAGCCGGGCAGGTCGATCATGCCGGGCAGGTCGGGCAGGAAGTTGCTGAGCTTCTCCTTCACCTTCTTGCCGCAGAACTTGTTGTAGGCGTGCTCCAGGTTGTAGTGCGTGATCAGGTTGGTGCTGCCCGTCAGCTCCGTGCTGCCTGCGGCGGGCGGGCGCCGAGTCCCGGGGCTGCCCCCGCCGCCATTTCCCTCCCGCTGCCCCCCCCCCAGCCTCCCCCCAACACACACACAGCCCGCGCGCCCATTGGCCCGCCGCGCCGTCACTCCTCGCCTCTCCGCCCGCCCCCTCCCCGCTCATTGGCCCGCCGCGCCGCCCGTCAGCGCGCCGCCGCTCCCCATTGGCCGCCCCCTCAGCGCAGCGCCCGCCCCGCACCTGGCAGCTCCCGCAGCAGGTAGAAGGGGCCGGCGGCGGCGGCCTTGCCCTCGCCGGGCGCCGGGGGGGCGGCGGAGGCGGCAGCGGAGGCGGCGGGCGGCGGCGCGGCCCCGGCCCCGGCCGCTTTGGCGGGCCCGAAGCCCAGGGCGGCGGCGGCGGCGGGCGGCGGCTGCTCGGCGCCGCCGAACAGGGCCGAGAAGTTCTCCATCTTCCCAGCCTGCCCCGCGCGCCCCGCCCCGCCGCGCGCCCATTGGCTGTGCGCCGCCCAGCACCCGTCTCGGTTGCCGAGGCAACGCCGAGCCCCGCTTTTCGATTGGTCGCCCCGCCCGTCCGTCTCCCTGCGGTTCTGTGGAAGAACGCGGCGGCTCGGCTTCCTATTGGCCAGCCCGCGGCGAACACCCCGCCCCGCTTTGACAGGCAAGCGGGCCGCCCAATCGTAGCGAGGCGGGCGGTGAAGGAGGAGGAGGAGGAGGGCAGCAAGATGGCGGTGGTGGCGCCGCTGCTGGCGCTGCTGTACTCGGTGCCGGGGCTGTGCCGCTGGCTGGCGCGCCCGTACTACCCGCTGTCCGCGCTGCTCGCCACCGCCTTCCTGCTCGTCCGCAAGCTGCCGCCGCTCTGCCGCGGGCTGCCCTCGCAGCGGGAGGACGGCAACCCCTGCGACTTCGACTGGGTGAGAGCCTCGGGCCCGTCAGCCCCCCCCCCAGGGCCCCTCAGCCCCCCCCCAGGGCCCCTCAGCCCCCCCCCAGGGCCCCTCAGCCCCCCCCCAGGGCCCTGTCAGCCCCCCCAGGGCCCGTCGCCACCCCCTCAGGACGGCTGAGGCCCGGCAGCTCCTGGCACTGCCCTCCCGGCGCCGCCTCCCGCTGCTGAAGGGCTTCCCGGGCATCAGTGAAGGTTGTCGGCAAGGCCCCGTGTCCTTGCGGCCAGTCAGTCACACAGCGGCTCAGGTTGGAAGGACCTTAACTCCCAACCCCTCTGGAAGGGGCCTCAAAGCCCCCCCCAGCTCCACCCCCCCGCCATGGCAGGGGCACCTCCCAGCAGCCCGGGCTGCCCCCAGCCCCATCCAGCCTGGCTTCGAACGCCCCCAGGGATGGGGCACCCACAGCCCCTCCCGGTTATGGGGAAGGGGAGGAGGCACAGGGATTTGGGGCCAGCGGGCTGTGGTGCAGCAGCTCGGCCTCGTGCCAGCAGCCCCCCCACCTCGGGGAGGGCGATGCAGTGCCGGCGGTGCTGTTGGCTGCTCCCGGGCCCTGCAGGCGGCCGCGGCGTGCCCGCTGCTCATGGCCCGTCTCTTGTGTGCAGCGGGAGGTGGAGATCCTCATGTTCCTCAGCGCCATCGTGATGATGAAGAACCGACGCTCCAGTGAGTCGGGGCTGGGGCCGCGGGGTGGGGGCTGCTGGTGGTGCGGCCCTGGGGAGCTGCGTGGGGCTGGAGGAGCAGAGGGAAAGGGACCTGGGGCAGGGGCTGAGGGGTGCCTGGCCCTGTCTCCTAACCTTCAGCCCCTTTTCCAGTCACGGTGGAGCAGCACATCGGGAACATCTTCATGTTCAGCAAAGTGGCCAACGCCATCCTCTTCTTCCGTCTTGACATCCGCATGGGGCTGCTCTACCTCACGCTCTGCATAGGTGAGAGCCGCAAGGATGCAGGGAGGGGACCCCGAGGTGCCGGGGGCTGCCGCAGCGCCCCTTGGTGTGGCTTTGCCTGCCCCGAGCAGGTGGCGTGCCAGCTGCCTGGGAGGGGGCTGGAGCGCTCTGCCGTGGGCCGTTGACCTGCGGTGTCCGTTGCTGAAGGTGCAAGAGGTTTCTGTGGGCTTGGGGCGCTGGGGCAGGAGGAACTTTCCTCCACACTGAGCCTTTTGGGGTGCTTCAGGAGCGGGAATGGGGTGCGGTGGGGGCAGAAGCCCGTCCCCAGGTGGGCAGCGGGCTGAGGCTCGCTGTCGTTGCAGTCTTCCTGATGACGTGCAAGCCGCCGCTCTACATGGGCCCCGAGTACATCAAGTATTTCAGCGACAAGACCATAGACGTGAGTATCTCCTCCCTGCGCCGGGCTGGCACGGGGGGCCGGGGGGCTCTGCCTGCCGGCCCCCGCCGAGCCCCGTGGCCCCGCGGCAGGAGGAGCTGGAGCGGGACAAGCGGGTGACCTGGATCGTCGAGTTCTTCGCCAACTGGTCCAGCGAGTGCCAGTCCTTCGCCCCCATCTTCGCCGACCTCTCTCTCAAGTGAGTGGTGCCCGGCGGGGGCCTCGGCGAGCCGTGTGGTGTGGGGTCACGGCGCTTGGGGTAATTTTCTGCCCCCCCTGCCCAGGTACAACTGCTCGGGGCTGCACTTCGGGAAGGTCGACGTCGGCCGGTACACAGACGTCAGCACCAGGTCTGCAGGGACACGGCTGGCTCCCCCAGCCTAGGACGGCGCCGGGGAGCCCCTGGGAGCCCCCCAGGCCTCCCGGGTGTCACCGTCCCTCCCTTCCCGTCCTCCTGCAGGTACAAGGTCAGCACCTCGCCCCTCACCAAGCAGCTGCCCACCCTCATCCTCTTCCAGGGTGGGACAGAAGTCATGCGCCGCCCGCAGATCGACAAGAAGGGCCGGGCCGTGTCCTGGACCTTCTCGGAGGTGGGTGAGGACGGAGGGGGTGCGCCGGCCCCCTCCGCTGTCCCCCCCGGGTGTTACCCGTGCGGCTCCCAGCACGCGGTGGGATGTCCCCGCTGCCCCTGACCCCGCTCCCCGCCTGCAGGAGAACGTGATCCGCGAGTTCAACCTCAACGAGCTCTACCAGAAGGCCAAGAAGCAGGCCA
Source organism: Anser anser (assembly GCF_964211835.1). NCBI lineage: Eukaryota > Metazoa > Chordata > Aves > Anseriformes > Anatidae > Anser > Anser anser. The sequence continues at coordinate 12,795,118 of NC_139725.1, read as the reverse complement.
AGCCGCGGGACGACGGCGCCGAGGAGGCTCCCGAGGGGCAGGCGGCCGCGGGGCTGGCCAACGGGGAGACCAAGAAGGACAAGTAGAAGCCACCCGCACCCCGCTCACCCGCCGGCACCCCGCCGTCACCCCCCCGTCCCCACGCCCGGGGACCGCGCAGCGCTGTCGGCAGCTCCCGGCGGGCTCTGGGCTCCCCGTGCCCGCCGCGGTGGGGCTGGGGGCCGGGTCCCGGCGCCGGTCCCGCGTGTCCGCAGCGGGCAATAAAGCTCCGGTGGCGGCCGCCTGCCTCCCTGCGCCGGGGGCGGGGCTTGGGGAGGGGGCGTGGTCACGGGGTGGGGGGGCGGGGCCTGGGGAGGGGGCGTGGTCTTCTCGAGGGGGCGCGCCCCGATTGGTTCTCCGCGTGCCGCCGTTTCCCGCGCCGGCAGGAGGGCGCGGGCGGAACCATTGCGCGCCCCGCGGGGGGGGGAGGGGGGGCGGGCGGAGCGCGGCGCGGCGCTGCTCTGCTCCCCTCCCCCGTCCCCCCGCGGTGGTTGGGTCCGTCGCGGCCCCGCCCCCTCGCGGCCCGCGCTCCCGCCGCGCTCCCCGCATGGCGCCCCGCGGCAGGAAGCGGCGCGCCCCGGCGGCGGCCGGGCAGGGCGGAGAGGGCCCCGAGCGGCTGCGGGCACGGGCCGAGGGCGGGCCCGGGGGCGGCGGGGCGAGGGTCGTCATCGAGCACTGGTGGGGACGGGGATGGGAACGGGGATGGGAACGGGGATGGGAACGGGAACGGGACCGGGATGGGATGGAGCCGGGGCTGGGAGCGGGACTGGAGTGGGGATGGGATAGGGCTGGGAGTGGGACCAGGATGGCAGTGGGATGGGGCCGGGATGGCACTGGGACCAGGGTCAGGGGTGGGACTGGGAGTGGGACCGGACTGGGGCCAGGATAGAGCTGGGAGTGCGACTGGGATGGGACCAAGAGCAAGGCTGGGATTGGGCTGGGGTCCGGACTGGGATGGGACCAGGAGCAGTGACCCCGTCCTTCCTCCCCCCCCCCAGCAAGAGCTGACGGGTGTTCGGGCGCAATGCCGCAGCGGTGAGCGAGGCCCTGCGTGAGGCCGTGGCCAACCTGGCCGTGGACATCAACCCCGAGAAGCCCCGCAGGAACAGCTTCGAGGTGTCCCTGGTGAAGGAGGACGGCAGCAGTGAGTACCCGCAGCCAGTGGGGGGTCGGGGTGAGGGCTCCCCCCGGCAGCCCTGACCCTTCCCCGTGTCCTCCCCCCCCAGCCGTGGAGCTGTGGAGCGGCATCGGGAAGGGGCCGCCCCGCAAGCTGAAGTTCCCCGACCCCGCTGCCATGGTGGAGGCCCTGAAGAGCAGCCTGGCCTAGAGGAGGCGCCAAGGTGAGGAGAGACCCCAGCAACGGGACCAGGACCACCGCACGCCGACCGCCCTCTCCCCCCGGCCCAGCTGGGATCAGCACCCGCGGAGCGAGCACCCATGAAGGGGCGTGACGAAGTGAGGGGGCGCCTGCCCCCCCAGTCCCGTCTCCGATGCCGCAGCTCCCCCGTGGGCAGCCAGTGCTGAGCCCCCAGCTCCCCGCTCCCCCCTGCAGCCCCCCAACCCCTCGTTCAGTTCCCCAATAAAGCGCTGCAGCTCCACGACACGAGGCTGTTGGCTCCAGAACTTTATTTTCTCAACAACACGTGGTCTCCGTGGCCCTGCAGGGGTGGCCTGTCGCCTGGGTGCGGGGCAGGGGGCTCCCGGGACCCTAGCCCAGGACATCTACCTCCCCCTCGGACTCGGATGAGAGGCTGGGCCAGGCGCAGACAGCACCGGGGGGCAGGCATGGCTCCGCCACCCCCACGTCCACCTCCTCGTCCTCCCCGAGGCTGTTCCCCTGCGGCTCCTCCAGCCTGCAGCCCTGCTGGGGCCTGGGGGGCACCGGGGGCTGCTTCCCGCAGGCTGCCGGTGGGGGCCATGGCTCCGACACCCCTCCAGCACCCACCGCCATCCCCTTGTGGGCCTGCACCAAAGAGGGCTGCCCCTCCTGCACCACCTCCCAGCGCTCCCCACCCTCCACCTTCCTCAGTTTCAGCCGCCCCACAGGAGGTCTGGGGCGCGGGGCACCCTTGGGGGGGCTGCCAGCATGCCCAGGCTCAGCCCTGCTGCCCGCTATGGGGCAGAGCCTCGGGGAGCCGGGCTGGGGGGCGCGCAGGCAGCTGCGGTCGAGCCTCCAGCGGGGCCCAGGGTGCACCAGGCAGCCCCCCTGCAGCTGCAGCGACTCGAGCTCGGCCACGCGGAGCTGCCGGGCGGCCGCCAGCACCTCCTGCGCCTCCTCCGAGGACGCCTCCAGCTCGGCGGTGTAGAGGAAGTGCACCAGCTTGCGCAGCGCCCCGATCTTCAGCCCCTGCAGCTCCAGCACCACCCTGCGCCCCTTGGGGGGCAGCTCCCGGGCCAGCTGCTCCATGAAGAAGGGGCTGCACACCGAGAGGACGCAGCAGTGGGCTGCCACCGCCTCTCCTGCAGAACAACACGCGACCGTCAGGCCCCACGGGGGTGCTGCCCTCCCCAACCCCCCCCCCCCCCCCCGAAGCTCCACGGGAGTTCAGCGGGACCCCTCGCTCCTGCCAGCCCCGCAAGGGGGGTGCAGCTGCACCCAGCCCTTTCCTCGCCCCCCGGCCACCCTGGACGCCCCCAGCCCTCGGTGCTCGGCCGCCCGCTCACCTTCCGCCCGCAGCACCACGTCGCAGAAGACGTCCTCCCGCTGCTGCTGCTGGTGCAGCTGCAGGAAGGCCGCATGGAGCAGGCGGGTGCTGCGGTACAGCAGCCGCGGGGCGGCCGACGACGGCGAGCCCGGGGACATCCCTGGGGAGACAAACACGGCGCTGGGGACCCGGGGCTCAGCACCCCGCCTCCTGCAGCCCCCATGGGCGCAGGTACATCCCGCAGCACGCGTGCATGCGACTCCATTGCGCACGTTTTTACGCTCTGCAGATTCCCGCGACGGCCACACCGACCTCCAAGGCCTCCCTCCCAGCCCCAAACACGGCACCGGCCGCCAGGGGGCACCGGCCGCGCCGATTCCGAGGCAAAACCGGGCGGTTTTGGGGCCCGCAGCCTGCCCCACGGCCACGAAGCGCCGGGTGCGGGGCGCGGCCACGGGCCCGGTGGCGCAGAAGGGCCGGTACCGCCGCGTACCTGCCCATGCGGGTGCCGGGAGCCGCAGGATGGGGACACGCGGCCGGGACACACGGACAGGACCCGGACGCACGGACGGGGCGCGCCCGCGCCCGGCGGCTGCTGCGGTTCCCGCGCGCGCGCGCCTCGACCCCGCGCCACGTGCGCCCGCGCCACGCCCGGCCCTACCCTGCCCAGCAACGGCCCCGCCATTGGTCCGGCCCGCCAGCCAATGGCGGCGCGGCGGGGGGTTTGGCGGGAAGGGCGCTGAGGGAAGGGGCTGAGGGGAGGGGAGGGTGTTGCGCCCGCCGGGATGCCCCTCGCCATGTCTGTGCCCCACAGCGGCCACCCTGGCCTTGCACCAAGAGGCTCCTGTTCAAATTCAGCCCCTCGTAGTTTCCCAGGCTCGCCGAGCTGTGTTGGATGGGAGTCTGGAGGCAAACGTGTTGTTTTTTTTGCAAAACCCCATCTCCGTTAGGGTTTTGCCGGACCCAGCCCTCAGATTTCGGCACACCTAAGGTGGCAGACCTGAGGGCTGAGCTCCTCCCAGCCACCACCTCGCAGGGCCACGACACGTGAAGGCACCAGAGATCACTTGCCTGCCCCATCCCGGTCACACACCATGACCAGGCCGTGCAAGACAGCCCAGCTAGAATTTGGGAAAAGCTCCGTGCTGCTTGCGGTCACAATCATTACGGGGTTTGAACACACAAGCAAGAGAGAAACAAGCAGAGTGCATGCTGTCTGCAAAGAAGGCTTTCCTGGCGTGGTGGCACTTGAGTTCAGCAGTGTCAAAGCCCTGCTCCGGGCCTTGTTTTGGACTCCCAAGGCCCTCTGTGGCCTTGCATGTGAGAAACGGCGCTTTCAGGGCTTACTGACGCCCCTCGGGAAGACAGCCGTACACATAAACACCAGGCAGAAAGGGGAGGATTGATAGCGGGTATTTTGGAAACTGGCCTTCGTGCAAGCGATGCTGCCTACTTAGGAGAGTCTGAACTGCGTTTTGTCGCTTTATAAAGCATCCATTGTGAAAACATCTGCGTCAGTCACTCCACACACATGAACAACAATTATAATAATCCCAGCCCAATTGCCTGGAGATACTAGCTGTTCCTACAAACAACCGAAGTGGGTGGAAATTTCAAGAGCTGCGGAAGAATAGGAGTCTAAGTGACGCTATAGATTTTAAATCTACAAAGTTTTCTGTAGCTAGTTAAACGCGGTGCCATCCCCTGATATTTCCTGTGGCTTTACAGATGGATTTTAATGCATTTCAACATGTGAGGGTGTTTTTCTCAGTTTTTGCTGTGTGCAGAGCTGGCACAAACCAAGGAGGAAAGTGACTGATTATAGGTCTAGGCCAGAGGCTGCTGAGGTTAGAGGCAGTCTTTCCACTGACCTCGAGTGGCTTTGAGTCCAGCTCTAAATACCAGGGGAAACAGCAAAACGCGTAATTTCATATCAAAGTGCTATCATATGCTCATAAAAATAGACACAAAAAAAAAAAAAAAAAGAGAACTTTACTCCCCCACCCTTTGCAGTCTTCTGGAATTACAATAGTCGAAGCTGTACATCAGAAAGCTTGAATTCACTGGGAGCAGATGGGTGCAGTTATTGATTTAGGGGCATCCCTTTGTGTGGGTTTCAGAATATAACCAGGGGTCCAGCCTTCCCCGCCGCTTCGTGATGTTTTATGCCATGCCTGGACCATGCTGGTGCCGCAGAGTAGTGAGAGGGGGAATTTATTCAGCGGAGCTGCGGGAAAGACCCCAAACCTGCCTTGTAAAGCAGGAGCTCTGACAGGGAGCCTGCAGGTGGGACGTTAACACCGCAAATTGCTTTTCAGCTGGGTGAGCTGACCAGGGTGGAGAAAGCAAGGGAAAGCAACGGAGCCAGGGCAAAGCTAAATTAAAAAATTCCAAGGCGCTGATATCAGAGGACTTCCCCTTGTGACCGGGCGGCTGGCGAGCAGGTGAGGCAAAAATCCCAAGAACTGGAGCAGCCTGAGCCTTTGGTGGCGCAGCATGTGCTCGTCCACCCTCAGGAGGATTCCACGCGAGGCTGGGCTCTTCCCTTCCCTTCCTTGTGTCGCTCAGCTTCCCACCCTCTTCCCACTCCGGAGGACATCCCAGGAGCAGGGGTGATCAAAGGGTGGGTGACCCGGGTCTGTCCCTGTCCTAGGATGCAATCTTGGCTACCAGCTGCTGCTCTGCCTGCAGGAGGGGCAGAAAGCTGGGAGCTACGGCCGCGTGCTTGGAGGAGGAGTGAAAACACGTCCTGTGCTCCTGGCAGACAACACGGGGGCTTGGGAGGCTCTGGGGGACACGAGCTGACCGAGATCAGGCTGCAGGTGACACAGGAGGGACAAAGCCCCTCGGCTCCAAGGGTGTTAGTTACAGGCCGTGCAAAGCAGCTCCTCTGCATCCTCCTGCTGGTGCTGGCCCGGGAAGGGGAAAGCAAAGCGTTAAAGGGCAGAGTCCGCTCTTGTTTTGTGAACTGCCCCGGCCTACAAAAAGAGTTTTTCGTGTGGAACATGGCACAGGCAGCCCTCTGCCTCTGGGGTCCGCTGGTGGTGGTGGTCCTCCTGGCCGAGGGGCTGCCTCCAGGCCCCCCCGCTCATTGTCCCCAGCCCCGTGCCTCTGAGGGCGCTCTGTCCTGGCAGAGCCGCCTTCAGGCGGTGACACAAAGCCCCGGGCCTGGCACAGGCGACAGGCCCTTCGCTTTGAGGCGTTTTTAGTATTGCGCAGAGGCAAAAAATGCTAATCCCGGTCACGCTCCTCAGCCACAGCCCCTGGTGCTGCCTCTCCCTCCTCTCCCATGGCCTTGTCTGCCCTTAAAAAGTTTCTGATATACGACCTGGCAATACCAGCAAACACTCCTGTTGTAGATAGTCTGCACACAAAAGAGGCCTTTTATTAGTGTAACTTTTACTGGTGCTCAAAGCCAAATAATTGTACCGCTGGAAAAAGCACCGACACCCTTTTGTCCCAACGACCCCTCTCTTTATATACCGGCGTCCACATTTGCTGCCAGAATGTGCCAGCTACTAATATGTGAGTGACATATGTGGCTGTACCTCTCATCACCGTGCCAGCAAACTGGGCGTTCTTCCCACCTGCCTTTAGGTGTCCAGCAATCAGCTCCTGGGGCTGTACCCGGTACAGGAGTGACCCTGCTCCTGGCAGCGGGCCGGCACCCCAGATATACCCAAAGCCAGACGGGGATGAGGTCCAGGTCTGTACCTGCACCCTCCTTCATTATTAACCCTCGCTCTCTGTGGAGGGAGACCCACAGGAACAAGGCCCAGGAGAACACGGCAGTGTGCCCCGGCCAGGTCCTTGCTGTGCTGGGTGGGCGCTGTAGGGCCTCTGCCCTCTCAGAGGCTCTCCTTGAGAGCCTGTCCTTGGTGGGTGACTCAGTGGATGAGTGTCCAGCGGGGTTTATCTCCCTATGAGACTTACAGGGTAGGAGAAGGTCGGGTCTTTCTGCCTGGACATAGCCTAAGGACGTGCTGGTTAGCCAGGCTTGCTCTGTGTTGACAGGAGGGGACAAGGCACGGCCTTTCCCTCGTCTCCCAAGCCCTCAAATCAGCAGATTCCCGGACGATTTCTTTAAGAGAAAGGAAATTCCTGTCTTGGGTCTTCCCCTCGTTTCCCAGTCCTCAGGAGGAGTCTCAGGGTTTGCTGCTCCTGCCACAGAGGGGCAGCTGGAGGGATGAAGGCTGGTGGGAAAGCACTACGGGTGGAGGGAGGAAGAGGAACAGACAGTAAATAGTGACAGGTCATCGCAGGGCTGGGAGGGCAGGGGACTGCTCCGCACGCTTCAGGCGTTTGCACAGTCGGGGAAAAGATGTGACAGGAATTTGAGGGTCCAAGGGCACAGGGGGATGCAGCCAGGTCGGGTTTCAAAGGCTAGCAGCAGGCGGGTGGGCAGGGACGGGAGGGCCCGGGCAGGACGCAGGTACCTCGCTGTCCTCTGCCTCGGTGCCACGCAGAGCACCCGGAGCTGCCAGGGGCCGCTCGAGGAAGCGTCAGGGCAGCGGACACGGGTGAAATCTCACCTTCTTGCCCGGCGTCTCAGAATTAGGGATGAAAAGGTCAGGTAGCCCCAACTTCCCCCCTCCTGCTCCACGCAGGCGCCTGATAAACGAGCCGATTCCCCTCCCCTGGTGCCACGCTTCCCCTCTCGCAGGGGGAAGACGACAACCTGTCGGGATTCCCATAGGAAGGGGTGGCGGAAGCGCCTTGTTATGCTGCCTGAGAACAATGCTGGGCCTGCGGACGGCAGCTCCTCTTCCTCCTGCCCTCCGCTGCTGGGGAGCCTTCGCCTCTCCTGTAAACAAGTTGTCTTGCTCTGTTCCGGTGGTGTTCTGGGCGTCTCGTCTGGATAAGGCATCGACAGCGCTGCAGGATGAAAGGGGACGTGCAAGATGTTATTACACCTAATTACTGGAAAAGGGAAAATTTTCCCATGCCAGTAACACATCTCTTCTTCCCAGGAAGCGGTGGGACGGACTCCTCTGCCCCAGTGCTTAAACGATTTAAACATTATCTGCTGCGGGGTGAGCCCGAGCCAGAAGATCGGGGCTCAGCCTACCTTCACAAGTAAGCCTGCATTACCGGGTGTCCTGCCTGCTGCCCCGGCCCCGCTGAATCAGGAGCCAGAGGTGACGGGGTGCTATTAGGTCCCAGCCGGCTCGGTCCTGCCGCCCTCGGGACAAGAGGCTTCAAAGAGATCAGACTGGGGCTCCCATTCAGCCCCAGCACAGGCGTGTTCGCAGCAGCGCGGTTCATCTTTGAAGAAATCCTCCAAAGACTTGAAAGGCTGCAAAATTCCTGGGCTGACTGAAATAGCAGCGCTGATGCGGGGATGTATCAGGCAGGGCACGCCGGGAGGCTGCCCCAGGCTTGGCGGCTGTACCTACGGGGCCGGGGCTGTGCCGATCCCCCTCCGGGGCGAGAAGAGGAAAGGAGGGCGTCGCGGATGATGGTGACCTAGAACAGTTCTCACTCAAGCCGCAGGGCTGCGAGGGGCCCCGTTTTGGTTGACCACAAGGGTGAAATGGGTGCGAGGAGAAACTTTCGGTTCCCCACGCTGGGGACAGAGAAATCTCCCCGCTGGCTGCGGCAGGCGGAGGCCAGCTGTCCTCGTGCCTGCTGCTCACAACCAGCACGGTGATCTACCCCAGTCCAACCTCAGGGAGGGTCTGGGGGGCTGCTGCAACAACAATCTGACTGTATTTGTCCCTCGCCTTAATTTAATCCTATTTATTTTTGCATCACCCTTAGCAAACCCCACCCCTGGCTGGGGGATTTGCCTTCCTCAAACATTTGCAGGCAGCTATCACGTCCTCCCCACCTCCTCCTTGCCTAACCGGGCAATGCATATTTACCCCTGGAATCACCTGTCCCCACCCAAAACATTCGTCAACTCTTTTCCTCTTGTCATTATCTTAGTAAGAGTGTGGCAATCGGGAGCGGGCAGGATCCTCTCCAGCGCCTGGATCTCGCCAGCCCTGATCCGGAGGTGAGGCAGCACGCTCTCAGCCCAGTCAGGACTTCTTTCTGGTGGGAGCACCGGGCTGGGGAAGGGGCAGGACCCGTGTCCCTCTGCAGGGAAGGGGGAAACTCTCCAGCATGGGGACAGCACGGAGGCTCCCGCACGAGCCGCCCTTACGTGCTCTGCTCTGCGGGGGTTACGCTGCTGCAGCCACATTAGGTGTGATAATGAAATATCTCGCCGCTGTTCCCCGCCCCGGCTCGCTGCATCTCCCCAGGTCCCCTCGCAGGGTATCTGTGGCCCAGCGGGGATTGCAACACCGCCTGATTTAGTGCCTTGGGAGGCGGGCAGGGCAGGATTGCTGCAGCCGGGGTGTGTTTGTGTGCGCTCCTCTCCCAGCGTGTCGGGAAAGGCACGATCGCCCCAGCACCTTGCCGAGACCCCCCCAGCACCAGTCTTATCTTCAGGAGGCTCGCCCCAGCCCGTCCCCATGTTTGCAGTCCTTCGGCTGCCCACACGGCCTTGGCCACATGGGGACTCCCCAAATCCGCCTGGCCAGGTCCTTGGGTGTCGGCCCCCCAGGTCTAAACCTCCAGCCGCAGTCCTGGGGCCCGCTTGGGATCGGCTCGTGAGGAGCCGCGTCTGGGTGGTGCGGTGAAACGCCCGGCTCAGGCAGGATGGGGGCGGTAGGTGGGGGAGCACGGCCCCAGGCACCCAGCAGGGAACCCCTGAAAACTGCACCCCTCGAACACCTCCACCCCTGAAGGTCTTCACCCCTCGAAGACCTCCGCCCCTCAAAGACTGTTACCCCCTGAAGACCTCACCCCTTGACAACCTCCAACCCTTGAAGACCTCCACCCCTGGACGACCTCCAGCCCTTGAAGACCCTACTCCTTGAAGACCTCCAACCCTTGTAGACCCATGTCTTTGCAGACCCCACTCCTTGAAGACCCCACTCCCTGAAGACCCCACTCCTTGAAGACTCCACTCCTTGAAGACCTCCAACTCTTGAAGACCTCCAACCCTTGAAGACCTCAACCCTTGAAGACCTCTAACCCTTGAAGACCTCACCCCTGAAAGACCATCACCCCCTGAAGACCTCACTCCTTGATGAGCTCCAACCCTTGAAGACCCCACTCCTTGAAGAGCTCCAACCCTTGAAGACCCCACTTCTTGAAGACCCCACTCCTTGAAGACCCCATGCCTCAAAGACCCCACTCCTCAAAAACCTCCAACCCTTGAAGACCACCACCCCCTGAAGACCTCTAACCCTTGAGGACCTCCGACCCTTGAAGACCTCCACTTCCTGAAGACCCTCATCCCTTGAATTTTAGAATCCTGGAATCATTAGGGTTGGGAAAGCCCTCCAGGACCACCTGGCCCCACCATCCCCTACCACCGATGTCACCCACTGACCCATGTCCCCAAGCACCACATCCAACCTTTTCTTGAACACCCCCAGGGACGGTGACTCCCCCACCTCCCTGGGCAACCCGTCCCAACGCCTGGCTGCTCTCTGAGCAGAAATGTCCCCCCACTCCCACCTGACCCCCCCGTACCCCCCTCCCCGAGCCCCGGCAGCCACCGCCCTCCCGCCCCCCCCCGGCGCCACCCCGGGGCCGTGCCCCTCGCCCCGCCCCCCGCCCCTCGCCCCGCCCCCGCGGCCTCAGCCCCTCACCCCTCTACAACAGCCGCCGCCATTGGCGCGCGGCGCCATGACGTCAGGGGGCGGCCCCCGCCGCGCCCCGCCCCCCGCCCCGCCGCAGCACCTTCCATTTTAGGTGCGGGAGCGGCGGCGGGCGCACGGCGGCGAGGCCCTGCCCGGCCCGGCCCGCTCCGGCTCCACTCCGCTTCCGATTCGGTTCCGCTCCGGCTCCGCTCCGCTGCTCGCCCCCCGGGGACTCCCCCCGTCACCGGGGCCGTTCCCGTGCCGTTCCCCTCGAGGAGCCCGGCCGCGGTAAGTCCCGTTCGCCGCCTCCGGTGCGGGGCGGGGGCAGCCCCCGGTGCCCCCCCCGCTTCATTCCCCTCCCCCCCCGGTTTGTTGCCCCCGGTCCCACGGGGGCAGGGCCCGGAGGTGCCGCGGGGCCCCGCGCCGTGCCCCCCGGTGCCCCCCCCCCCCGGTTTGGGGCCGCCCAACAAAGGCCGCCCCGTGCCAGCTGCCCCGGGACCGTGCGGGCTCGGCCCGGTGCGAGCGGGACCCCGCGCCCTTCCTCCCCCCGCCCTCCTCCTCCTCCTCTTTGTGTGGGGAGGAGGCCGGGGGGGGTGTGGGGGGCAGCGGGGGGACCCCCGGGCCGTGCCCGTCCCCCAGGAGCAGCGGCCGGCCCGGGGAGCGCTCCCCGTCCCGCTGCTCGCGGGCACTTTGTCCGCGCCTTTGTTCGAGCGGGGCCGGGGACTTGTGTGCCTAGGGAGGGTCAAGTACGCGGGGTGGGGCGCAGCGGCTCCCCGTCCTCCCCGGCAGGTCCGCGTAGCTCCCGTCTTGGGCAATAACAATAAAAAAAAACCCAACATGCACACATACGTACACACATATACACCCCCGCTGGGGTCACGGGTTAACAAGTGACACTGGAGCGCTTCCAGGAACCGGGTCCCGCGGCCCTGGGCTCGCAGTTCCCGGAGCTGCGCTGTCACCGAGCAGCAGGGCAGCGGCCTCCCCTCCTGCCTGGCCTCCCCCTGCCTTTTGTGCCGCAAACCATCCGCCTCCCGCACCGTGGGTGCCCGGCGGAGCGCTGCGGAGAGGAGGCTCGCTTTGGGGCGAAAGCGTGGAAGTTTCGGTGGGAGGGCTTCGAGCTCCGAGCCGCCTGGGAGCGGGGCATCTCCGTTATGCCCCTGGGCTTGGAGGGGGGCGGCTCGGACAACAAAGCTTCCTGTGATTGTTCGAGCGAGGGGTGGGTCTCGCCGAGGTGCCTCCCTCTCCGGGAAGGGCTCGGTGCCCGAGCTCGGCCGTGCGGCCTGGGAGATGGGGGTAGCGAGGAGCCGTGGGAGGCCCGCGCTGTCCTCGTGAGGATATGTGGCGGGACGCTGCTGTCCCGGGGCCGTGGCACCTAGATTTTGGGTTGTCCTCTGCCCCGCCGCTGGGTGGTGAGAGCAGGGTGTCTGGGCACGGCGGCGGTGTCGGAGTGCAGCTGCCTGGCCTCCTGCCTCGGTGTGGAAATAAGAAAATTGGGAGTAAGCTTGTATTCCACCTGGTGTGGAGAAGAGAAGTGAAGCTTAGCACCTCTGGGACCTGGGTGCGCTGGGAACCCGTAGCCGGGGTGCAGCTGTGTTCCCGGCGGCTGGTTCTGTGCCTTCTTCCCCCAAGAAGCTGTCGTGGACGCAGGGGTGAGCGGCTGGCCGGTGACTGGCGGCGTGTGGAGGCTGTGGGTCTCGCTCCTGCGGCGTGTGCCACTGTGCGTGACGGCTCTGCGGGGCTCTGCTGTGGGACCCCGACCTCCAGGCCCCCCGGGAGAGGTGCTGGAGCCCACGCAGGGGGCTCCGCGGGCTTCCCGCTTCACCTTGCCTGCTCCATCCTGCTCCTGGCACTCCTGAGGCAGGTTCTTGGTGGTGGTGAAAAAAAAAAAAAAGACCGCCCTTAAAAACCCCCTCCCCCTTTGGTAAAGCCCTTCTCCTTCCACTTGGCTGAACTTGGCCGGGACGCTGTTGCATGCGAATGACTGTCCTGCGTGATGCGCCGGGGCCGTGCGCGGAGCCTTCCTGGAAGGGGTGGGAGGATGAAAGCCCTTCCTCAGTGGGCTGCAGAGGGGTGAGCCGCCTCCTTCTGGCTGCAAGGCTGGGCCCACGTCCCCGGGCCAGCAGCCCTCGAGGTCCTGCCGTCGCTCAGGATGGTCTGGGAGGTGGAGGTGAAGGGCCCAGCCCCTCCATGCAGCGGGTCACCGTCTCCACACTGCCTCTGATCTTGGCTGTTGGCTTCTCGAGATAGCTTACCAGCCCCTGTGACCTTAGGGTGCTGCTTGAGTTTCTCAACACCCCCTCGTAATGGTCCCTCGCTGTCTGGGCTGGTGGCCCCGAGGGGCGTACAGCGCTCCCAGCCTAGCCTCCGAGACCCAGGTCCCTGCACTGCTGCTGCCTTCGCCCGTCATCGCCATCCCTGACGGCCAGAAGCAGAACTGGGGCCGGTCGGGGTCCCTAAAAGCAGCGGGGTGCAGCCTGGCCGCGGTGACAGCCCCAAACCCACGGGGTGACCGAGGGCGGTGTGTGACACGGGGCTCGGCGGGCGGAGGAAGCTGTCCTCTGGCACGGAGCGCAGGAATGCGCCTCGACACGAGGCTGCTGGAAAGGGGCTGGATTTACAGCCTGCAGAACAAAGTCCCGGAGTTCCCCGAGGTGGCCACAACCCCCTGTTAGCTCTCGTGCCCCCCGCCGAGGCCGTTTCGGGGCTGCCGTCCTCCTATGGACGGGCTCAGCACCGTTTCCTCAGAGGCCGGGGACTCCCAGCAGCAGGCCGATGACTGTAGCGTTGGATCATGAGCGCGTCTGGCTCCTACGTGTCTCGTGTCTGTTGCTAATCTGCCCGCCTTTCCACCCAAAATAGATGCTCGCATTGTCTCGCCTGCTGCCACCGCGGGCTGAGCGCAGGGCCACGTGTCCGCGGGGACAGAGCCGTGGGGTGGACGAGCTCCGTCCCGTTCCTGTGCCCTGGCTGTGGGCTCGGGAGCTCCCTGCCCCAGTTTCCCCCCGGGGGGGGAAGTGCAGACAGATCCTGGTTTCGTATCAAAACCCCGCGGCACGGCGGGGTGAGGCGGGGCGGTGGCCGGGGTGAGTAAGGAGCACAGGGTGCCAGGCGTGGCGCTGGGCACGGAGCGGCCCTCACCCGCTGCCCGCCGACGCGGGGCTCGCTCCCGCGGGCAGGAGCTGCCCTCCCGGCCGCATCCCAGCCCCGGCTGCTCCCGTTCCTCCGGGGCGTTGGCCCCGATCGCAGCGCAGGCTGCTCAAAGTTCACCGCCTCCCCTGCCCGGCCCGGCTGAGGAGCCTGGGGGACGCGGCCCTCCTCTCCCCACGTGTCGGGGGGCTGGAGGCAGGGCGCAGGCAGCAGGCCGGGCTGCGTTACCCCCGTCCCGTGCAGCAGGACCTGGGCTGAGGGGTGGGATCCCCCCGGGAGCAGGGCGGCCTGGAGGGGCTGAATACGCAGAACCCCTTCCCACCCTGGCCAGGAGGAGGAAGGCGTCTCTCTGTCCTCAGCTGACGCGTTAGTTTTTTTTTTCCCTATTTTTTTTTTTCCTTTTACACCACGGTCCTGCTGAGAAGTGCTCCCGGATCCCCCGGCTGCCTCCCCACCAGTGCTCCCAGTTGCCGTCCCAGCGCCGGGGAGCGCGGCGGACCGCCAAGACCAGTTTTTCTGACCCGTGAGGGTGGGTCGCCGGTCGCGTCTGCGTGCTGCTGGCAGGCCCCTTGCCCAGCGGAGCAACGCGTTGCATTCTTGGGAGCGTGTCGCTGCTTGCCGGGCCTGCCTCGCCGCGCGCTGCCTGCGGCGAGCCGGGGGCACCTCGTCCTCCTGCCTGCTGCTCAGCGGGGTCCGCGGGGTGAGCGGGGGGACGGCGCGGCGTGCTTTTGGGGGAAATCCCCTGCTTCAGGCGGGCTGGGTCCTCCCCCGTCTGCGTGGCTCCGTTCTCTGCCCGGCTCCTGTCTCAAGCGGCGGTGAGGGACGCTTGCGGTGCTGCCAGCAGAGCTGAGTTCTTGCTGTCCCACCCCAAACCCCACAGCGTGTTGGTAGCCCCACGTGCCCCCGCTGACGGTTAGGGGGTCCCGATATCACCGCCCAAGCCCCGTGGACACCGAGCCCATCTGTAGGGCCTGCCGGGCACAGCCCTGTCCCCGCGGCAGACTCTTCGGGGCTGGATTGTGGCACCTGCCGCCCTGTCCCTGCAGGCTGCTCCTCGCCCCAGGGCGTGCTGCCACCGCGGGCGAGCCCAGGACCCCCCAGGACGCCCCAGGACACCGTGCCCCTCCTGGGTGCCGTGCCCCCGGCGGTGCCTGCGTGCGGGGCGGAGGCGGCGGGGAGCGGCCCTTGGCAGGACGCGGTGTTTAGCAGCTCACGGGAAAGGGAAGCCGTGGCGTCACTTCTGTCTGACCAGGAAACGCAGCTTTCCTGCCCTCAGCTCCTGCGGCAGCCTGCGGAGCTGCCTCTCGGCGGCGGGACCCGGGGGCCGGCAGCCCGAGGAGCACCACCAGCGGTAGGACGAAGCCCCGCGGTCCCTCCGAGCGTGGTCAGGGTGCAGGCTGCTGCCTGGTTTTGTCTCCTGCTCGTGTGAGTGCTGGCTCGTGCCAGTCCCCGCACCCCACATGCGGCGAGGGGACGGCACGGGACCTGCCCTCACCCTGCCACAGCCCTCGTCCCCCCGCCGTGCTTCCATCCCTGGCTCTGACGCTTCCCTGATGGTTTTCCCTCACCCATTCATTACCCCTCTTGGCAGGGCCCTCGGTATCCTCTCGGAGAGCAGATGTGCGCGTGCAATTAGAGAGCAGGGGCAGCAGATGAGGTCACGCCGGGCTTTTCGCCGCCCGCCTCCTCCTGCCCAGCCCCGGGTGACGGGTGCCGTGACTCAGCCCTACCTGCCCGGGGAGCCGGGGCTGGCCGCAGCGAGGGGAGGCCGTCCTGCCGCCCCCGGCATCGAGCTGCTCGCCTTAATCTCGGCGATTCCTCGCGCGCCGCTCCCACGCCAAACATGAGCTCAGCGCCTGCCTGTTTGCTGAGCCCGGCCAGGGGTGCGGGGCTCGGCCCTGGGGCGGGCGGGGGGGACGGGGCACCCCGTCGGGGTCCGCAGGGGGGCTTTGTGCTCCTGCCCCCCTCCACCGTCCTGGTTTTGCGGTGATTTGGGTGTTCCTGGTGGGGCTGGCTGGTGTTTTAGGTGCGGTGTCCTCCTAGCGCGTGGCACTGTCCGGGTAATTCCCCCCGGGTTAATTCCCCCCCTGTCCCTCCGTGCCCTGGCCAGCCCTCGGGCACGGGTAAGCGGCGCGGAGGCAGGGCCAGCCCCTCGGGGACCCGCGGCTGCAGGTGTCGGGAGAGGAAATGATCTCAAGTGGCTTCGCTGGGAAGAGGGAAGCGTGACTGCGGCGAGGGCCGGGACATGGGAAAGGGGCGAGATCCGCATTGTCCCGTTCAGGGACGCCGTGCCGCGCTGTGGCCCGGGCGGGGATGCCCGTGCCTGTGGCTCGGGGGACAAATTCCCCTCGTGCCCCGGGGAACGCCAGCCCCTGGGGGCAGCGTCTCCCCTCGGGGCCAGCCAGCGGCAGGCGCGAGCCCCCCAGGACCCAGCTGTGCCCCCGGGCGGGGGCCATGCCCTTGCCCCTGCGCTCGCGCTCGGTCCCTCCGTGATTTCACCCAGAGGGACTTTGCTCCCTGGGCCCTGCGGCGCGGCCCTTATCTCCTCGCCGCCAGCCTGCTGTTTGCTTTTACTGGGGGGGGAAAGAGAGGGAGGGAGGGAGGGAGGGAGGGCGAGAGGGCGCGAGGCGGCCGGGTGGGAAAGTTCAGCCCGGTGCGGGGAGAGCCGTGGGGCGGCCGGAGCGTGGCACGCGGCACCGGGCCCGGCGTGCGGGAGGACACCCCGTAGTGCTGGGGCAGGGCATGGAGAGCCGGGGGGGAGGCCCCCCGGTCCCGCTGCTTCACCCCCAGCTCCTCGGGGGGCCGGGAGCCGCTGGGGCGAAGCCGGAGCCCGCTGGCCGCCGGAGCGCGGCCTGTCCCAGGAATGCTCTGGCCCCGTTCCCAGACTCCGGCGCTGGGTGTTTGTTTGTTTGCTGTGCCCCCGAGGTCTGGTGCTACCGTGACAGGAAGCGGGAAGGCCGGGGGGAGGGAGGGAGGCCGGCTGGGGATGTGCCTGTGAAATAAATCCCTTTGTCCCCGCCGAGCGCTCAGCTGCGAATTCCCACAGAGAGGAGGAGAGAGCCGCCTTTGTGCTGCCCCCGGCTCCCGACAGCCAAACCGCTGGGCCCGGGGCACCGGCACGGGGGAGAGCCCGGGCCTGGCGCCCCCGCGGTGTCCCCCGGGGACGGGCTGCGGGCACGCAGCAGCGGGGCCCTTTGGGGTGCTGCTGGCGGGAAAGGGGCCGAGGCCGGGCACGGGGTGGGGGCTGCAGGCGGACGGGGGGCTCTGCCCCGAGCCTCGCGTGGTCCTGCCCCACGGGCCGCTCGTCCTCGCCTCCCGCCTCGGGTTCGGGCCTCCCGGCCGCTGCGAGGCCGTGCTGTGCCGGGCCGGGCCATGGAGCCTCTCGGGGGCCGCGTCCCCGCTGCCGTGGCGGCTCCTGGCGGTGGCCCCCCCGGCGGGTGCGGGGGACAGCTGCGGGGCCGGATGGCTGGCATACCAGCGCGGCGAGCCCTGCCCTCTGCGGCCGGCCCTGCTGCTCCTCGCCGCTTCCTCGGGGGCAGCCCCGGCTCTGGCAGAGGGCACCCGCTGCTGCTCTCGGGCCGCCGCGCCCCCCGGGGGGGTCTCCCAGCCTCGTCCTCGGGCCCCGATCCCTATCGTGCGTTCCTGCCCCGGCTGGGGGGAGTCAGGGCTGCTTCCTCCCCGCAGCCTGGCGCAGGGCCCCACCCTGCCTCTTATCTCTCTCCTCCTTATCCTGCCTTGGCCGCCGGCCCTTTCCCTTATAGGGCCTGCTGGTGTGTCTCTGCTTGCATCTCCGCAGGTAACTCCCTCTCTCCTCTCTCTCTCTCCCCATCCAGGCTTTCCTAATTTAGGTGCGCGGCCCTACAAACGAGGCGGCGGGCGAGGTGGGCCAGGCCTCGCATCCCGCTGCCGGTCGGACCAGTTGCACGCGACAGAGGGAGGAGAGCGGCGAGGAGAGCCCCGGGCGGCCGCTCCTTGCGGGGTTTTTTCCCCCCCCTCCCCTCCCCTCCCACCGTGGCTCGGGCCGGGCTCTCTGTGGGGCAGGGTGGGTCCGTGCCAGCGCAGGCAGCGCCCGGGGCGGTGGCTGACCCGCCTGCGACGAGCTGGTTCTTCCCGCACGGGCAGGGCCGGCCGGCAGCCTGGCCAAAGTCCCTTCTGCTTCCTTCCTGCTGCCTGCTTTCGGGCACAGCCGGCCCCGCACCAGCCCGTGGGGCCACCCCCTAATCGGGATCCCCACGGGTCCTGTACCCAAACCCGTGCCATCCTGCTGCGCTGGGGCGGGCGCGAGCTCTGGGGTTGGTTTCCGAGCCCGGACCCTGCTCTCGGGGCTATGGAGAGATGCTGGAGATGCTGGTTCATTTATTTATTACTCATTTTTTTTAGCTAATTGAGCCTGACCAGGAGCCTGCGGTGAATTAGCGGGGACGCGAAGCAGCGCGGAGCGAGCGTAATGCACCGCGAGTGCTCGGACCGTGGCGGGCTCGAATTATTAACGGGGCTTCTGCTTGTACCGAGCGCGTCACGGCGGGCAGGCGGGACCCCGAGAGCCGCCTTCCCCCCCCCCGGGACAGGACAGCGGCCTGGCACCCAGGGCCGGGGGCTCCGTCCCGGAGGGAGCGCTGCAGGTGCTTCCCGGCTGGTCCCAGCGCTTCGGCCGGAGCGGGGAGGCTGCTGTGGGCCCTGGGGAGGGAAGCTCTGCACGTGAACCGCCTCGTGGTGACGGCGCTGGGGTCGCTCCCGCGGTGCCCCCTGTGCCCGGGGTGGGTTTTGTCTTCGTTTTGTTTTTTTTTGTTTTGTTTTTTGCCCTGAACCCAGCCAGCTGAAATATTTTTGGCTTGCTTGGGTTTTTAAGTAACGGGTGTGTCAGCGAGTGCCTCTCTCATGATGAAAAGGCTTCCTTGCAGCCGTCCTCGGAGCTGGTCACGGTCTGGCTTTGGAAAAACGCTCTGTAGTTTTATCTTCAGAGGCCGGGGGGGGGGGTCCGGGCGCAGTGCGATGCCTGGAATTTCACCCTCTGCCTCGCGGGATGCGGCTCGCTTGGCTCGGAGCTGCCACCGGCGGCTTGCTGGCCGCTGGGGTCACATCTCCTCTTCCCTCCTGCTCCCCCTCGGTTTGGGGATTAACCCTGGATCGATGGACGCAGCCCCCTGCCGGGGCTGGGGGGGCGTTTGTGGGGGGGAAAAAAGGAGAGGCGGCGGGCGAGGGAGCGGTGCTGTTCCTTCCCCCTGCTGTTGTGCTCCGCTCCCTGTGGAAGGGACAGGAAGGAAACATCGCACGGCTGCTCTGGCCCCTTATCTGGGGCCCTGAATAGCCCCACAAATTCCATTGTTGGCGGCCCCGTTACGGGCCGTGCTCCCAGGGGACGCGTGGAGGTGGGACGGGGCAAGGAAACGCTCGCCCTGCTCTGGGGCTGGTGCCTGGGGGCCTCGCACCCCCGGGGGACGCAGCCAGCCCCTGCGGCGGGGGCTGAGCCCTGCAAACCTCAGCACCCACGCGGGCATTGCAGAGCCCTAGGGGCTGGGGAGCCCCTGTGGATGGGGGGTGCTCGATCTGGGGGTGGAATTTGGGGCGGCACTGTTTGGGGCGGCACCACACCTTCCTCGGAGATCTGCTGGGAATCTGGGGCGGGTGAGAGCTCGGGGCAGCCAGGGGCAGCGCTGCCTGCTGCTGCCTTACAAGGTCCGGGCAGCAGGTCTGTTGCAAAAAAAACCCTTAGGGCATCCCTGTTGCAAGGTGGGAGGGGCGGAAAGCTGCGTGCCGGAGCCAGCAGTCGCATCGGGGAGCCTCCTGGGGCCTGGCGGGGCTCCCCGGGCAGGAGGGGTGGCGGTGGGCAGGCCGCTGAGCGCCCAGCCGACGTGGGCTGGGGCACGGAGCCCTGTGCGCGTGCGCCACGGCTTCCCCCTCGCTGGGCACTGCGCGGGCACGGGTGGAAGCAGCGAATTTTGTATTGATGAGGGCAGGTTACGGGGTGGCAGCAGCCAGATGGCGAGATGTGCTGCGGGCAGCCTGCGAAGCGCGTGGAAAACAAAAGAAAAAATTCCCCCCTGTTTCGGTCCCGGCGGTGCCACGGGGTCTGGCAGCACCGGGCAGGGCAGCTGCTTGCTGCCCGCCCCACGCGGGCTTTTGGGGAGCGGGGGAGGCATTTTAGGAAGGGTTTCATCTGGATACGCTTGACATAGTGTGGGAAATAGATAAGGGTTGAGGAGGAGGGAGGGGGAAAAACAACTCTCGGCTCCTGAACCAGCGTCTGCTGCAGGGGCTGGCAGGGAACGAGGAGCTGGGCGGGATGGGGGCTGCGGGGGGGCAGCAACACCCGTCCTCTTGGTCCTGGGGGGCTGCGGAGGGCGGCGATACCCGTCCCCTCGGTGCCGGGGTGCTGCCTCACTGCGAGGGAGGGTGGGCAGAGCCGAAGCCGCGCTGGAGACCGTGGGAAAGCAGTTCCTGTGCCGGCTGCCTGGCTTCGACGAGTCCCCACACGCCTGCCGTGACTGCGTGGCTTTGGGAGAGCCTCCTGTGGGCCTGCCGGGACCCAGCTGGGCCGTTCCCCGGCAGCGGGGAGCAGGCGGAGGCGCCGGGTGCTGCGGGACCGGCACCGACCCCGCGGCCGTGCTGGCCCCCGTCGGAGGGGAGGGAGGAGGAGAGGAGCCCCTTTGCCCAGCCCGTGCCCCCTGCCCTGCCTCGTGCTGGAAGTTCCCTGTGATTTGACCCCGTTCTCCTGCTGTCCCTGCAGCTCTCTTCCCTCCTGCTTCCTCCCTGTGGTGGCTGGGCTCTCTCTGCCATGACTCTCTGCGCCTAGACCTGGCTGTCCCGTGCCTTTGCCAATCACACCCGAGCTTCCTCCTCCGACAGGTCTGTATGGAACAAATTTGCCTCTCTCTGCCAGTACACGTTGATTGTGGTCTGCGTGCTCGCTGTTCTCCCTCGGGAGGGGGTGTCGGAGGGGTCCACGACTGTCCCTAGATCAGCGGGCTGAGGTTGGCCGCAGGTTTGAGAGCCCCGCTGAGCACCTGGAGGGTGGCAGGGGTTTGGCAGCCGTCACAGGGGTTTATAGGGTCCCCTTCTGGGGTTCCTGTCCCCCCTGTGCTCCCTTTCTTGGGTTGGAGGGAGCTGTAGAGCCAGGGCTGTCTCCCCACCGCACTCTGCTTGCCCTGGGGAGGAGGGAGCGTGCTAAAAGCAGCCGTGTCCCTCGGTCCTGGAGGCGGCAGCGGGGGGGGATGGAGCCCTGCTCCCTCTGCAGAGCCCTGTCCCTGCTCTGCTCCGGGCCCAGGACGTGCCCTGCTCTCCTGGCAGCGGCTGCGGGTGGGGAAAGCTTCCTGCAGCCCTCACGGCAAGGAGAAACCCCAGCACACCGTGGCCATATGGAACCCGTGCGGTGTGCCGGGGAGAAGGGCTGCCTGACCCGAACGTGCCAATTCCCCAAGCTTAGTGCTGGGCACGGGGCGGCCGAGTGCTGCCTGGGGCCGTGCGGCTCTGAGACCCTCTTCCGACCTGGCAGCGGGGCGGGAAGGGGCGTTAGTGACATGAGTTATGTGTTTCCCTGTTCTCAGAACCTGCCTTAATAAAATCAGTCTCTCCTGCCCTCTCTTCTCTCCTCCTTTCCCCCCCCAAATCACACGCAGTGAGGAGCGGGGCTCCTCCCCTGCCGGCTCCCCTTTTCCTCCCCGCACCTTGACACCGAGCCGACTCCGTCTGCGCCTCCCCGCGCCCTCCGCCCCCTCCCTGCCCACCCTGGGCGCCCGGCACCCATGGACGACTCGGAAGTGGAGTCGACCGCCAGCATCCTTGCCTCCGTCAAGGAGCAGGAGGCGCAGTTTGAGAAGCTGACGCGGGCGCTGGAGGAGGAGCGGCGCCATGTCTCGGCCCAGCTGGAACGAGTCCGGGTCTCCCCGCAGGACGCCGGCCCGGGCTTGGCCAACGGCACGCTCACCCGGCGGCACCAGGTAAAAACAAACCTCGGCAGAGGCGGCCCCGGAGGCTCCCGAGCCCCCTGTCCGCCTCGAGCCTGCCTCCAGGAGGGCAGCCCCGGGCCCGGCTCCCTCTGTGGGGCGTGAGGATGGTTCGGGCTGGCCTGGTTTGTGACGCTGCTGGCGCTGCGCGTGGCTGGGAACGAGTGACTGGGGACGTGCAAACAGACAGACCTGGGCAAACGGTGTCTTTTTGGGGACGCGGAGGTGGCCTGGGGGGTCTCACACCAGGTCGGCTCAGGTCTTGGTCTCTCTTGGTGCGCGTTGAAGGCTGGCCGCGGTCAGTACCCGGGCATCTTCCCCGCTTGGCTCCTTGGAAGGCGGTTGTTGTAGGGCCGCGTGTCTGCCTCCTTGCGTGGCCGTGGGCGAGTTCCTGGGGTCTCGGTTTTTGTGCCTGGAGGAGCTAAACCAGGGCTGGGGGAGGCCTCTTCTCCGCAGGGCTTGAAATGTGTCAGTCTGCCTCGGCTGGAGAGCTCTGTCCTCTTCTTCCTCTCCCGCGCTCTGTTTGGGGGTGTTCTCAGAGGGCTGTGCGCGGTGTCGTGCGGGAGGCATTTGCCTTTCTGGCAGTGAAGGGCGGTGCTGCCAGGAGCAAAGGCTCTTCGGAGAGGGTGTTGGGCACTACAACGGGCTCTCGGGGGCAGTGGTCGCGGCACCGAGCTGCTGGAGGTCAAGACGTGTCCGGACAGTGCTCTCAGACACACGCTCTGGTGTTGGGGTGCTCCCAGGGGCTTGCCGTGCTCCTCTCCTGGCAGCGACGTGCGGGGTGTGCTGCGGGGTCGGGAGCAGGAGGCGGCCGGCTCAGGGCCTCGGAGGAAAGAGAGAGGATATTTGGGGTCCTGGCAGGGGAGGGGGCAGCAGCTGAGTAACCGGCCTGCCGTCACGATGTGCCTTTCAGAACGGCCGTTTCTTGGGCGATGCTGACCTGGAAAGGCAGAAATTCCCAGATCTGAAGCTCAACGGACCACAGGTAAGGGGAAACCTCTGTTTGCAGGCAGCCTCCTCGCTGCGTGGGGGCACGGGGGGTGCTGGGGCAGGGCTGGCCGTGTCCCACACCTAGCTGGGACAGGGAACGCTTGTGGTTTTAAGGCAGCCACCCTGGCCTGAATGGGTGTGGGGTGTGTTTTTGTTGGTGCACCCTCCCGTGCAAGGGGATTTCAGAGTCCCCCGATGGGTCAGGTCTCCCAGGGAAAGGCTTGTGCCTGGTGTTGGGGTCTGACCCCGCGCCCCTGTTCCCCCAGGACCACAGCCACCTCTTGTACAGCACAATCCCCAGAATGCAGGACCCGGGCCAGATCGTAGAGGAGACCTACACCATGGAGGAGGACCCCGAAGGAGCCATGTCCGTGGTGTCGGTGGAGACGTCGGATGACGGGACGACCCGGCGCACGGAGACCACGGTACGGGCCTGGGGCGTGCCTGGGTGGGTTGGTGTCCTGCTGGGGTGACTGCCGTCCCACGGCTTGTGAAATCTGCCCGGGGCGAGGTGCTGGGGGAGGGTTCTGGGGATGTGGGGTTGTGGCGTGGGACAGCGCTCCCTCACGTGCCCTCTGCCCGTCCCTCTAGGTGAAGAAAGTGGTGAAGACGGTGACCACGCGGACGGTGCAGCAGGTCCCGCTGGGGCCCGACGGCTTACCCTTGGAAACCTCCCCCGTCGGCACCAACTACGTCCAGACGATGGACAGGAACTTCCGCAAGAACGGCAACGGCGGCCCCGGCACCTACCTGAGCCAGCCGGGCACGGCCACGCTGCCTCGTAACTACCACTACCCCGACGGCTACGGCCGCCCCTACGACGACGGCGGCTACCCGGGCAGCGACCACAGCTACGGCAGCCTGTCCCGCGTCACCCGCATCGACGAGCGCTACCGCCCCTCCATGGACACCTACCGGGCCCCCAGCCGGCAGGACATCTACGGCCCCCAGCCCCAGGTGCGCGTCGGGGGCAGCAACATGGACCTCAACCACTTCCACCCCGAGCCCTACGGCCTGGAGGACGACCAGCGCAGCGTGGGCTTCGACGATGTGGACTACGGGCTTATGTCGGACTACGGCACGGCCAGGAGGGCAGGGACCCCGTCCGATCCCCGGCGTCGGCTCAGGTATCGGGGTACCGCGCGCGTGGCAGCGGGTGTTGGGGCGGGGGTCTCCGTGGGGTCCCTTTTCCTTCCCTTTGCGCTCGAAGGAGGCGCGCGGGGACCGCGCGATGTGCTGAGTCAGGAGCACAGCTCGTGCAGGAGAGCTTGCATCCGCTTCTAATTGCGTGCTTAATTGGTGGTTAAAACTCAGGGATAATTGAGCTGGTCGTCCTGCAGCGAGGAGTTCCGCGGGGTGGCTGGACGTAGCTCCGGGCCCTTTCCTCCATGCTACCCGTTCTGCCGGCGCGGCGGCGGCAGCTCCAGAGGGAGCTGGGCGGTGGGATCGGGCATCGATCCCATGCCCCGTTTCATTTATCACACCTGTCACCGTGCCTGGTACCGGTTCTGGGGCACAATCCCCGTCCTGGAAGCAGCAGCAGCGTTCTCGCCGAGCCGCGAGCGCCGAGCCAGCCCCGCAGGAGCGGTGCCGGGGCGATGGAGGCGCTGCGGCGCCCTGGGGAGCGCTCCCACAGGGTGGGAGAGGCTGCTCGACCTGTTCGGCAGTCGCAGCTCCTCTCGCCCTCGTTTTGTTTTGCTGGGGGGGATCGGCAGCTCTTCCAGCCTGACTGCTGAGCAGAGCAGGGGCTCGGTGGGCTTCGGGCGCGCTGGAGGCATCCGGTGGTGCTCCCTGCCTGGTGCCGCGGCTGCCACGGGCTCGTGGCACGTACCAGGCAGGACCGGAGGACGTGCGTACGTCTGGGTGCCACAGGTGGGCAGGAGAGGCTGGTCGCAGCCTCCCAGGACGTGCAGGAGAAGCTGGGGAGGGAGGGAGGGAGGGAGAGGAGGCGTTTGCCAGCCCCTGACAGAGATCCGTCGTCTCTCGAGGCGTGTCCCGTAAATCCCCGGCAGCCCTCGGCTGCCGCGGTGACTCAAGGAGCAGCTTTGTCCTCTGGCTTGTGCCAGCATGAGCGCTGCTGCTGCTGCTGCTGTGTGGAACCAGTCGGGGCGGTTGTGCTCCGGGGTTTGTCTCCCCAGCCCGCCCCGCGCTGCCGAGCCCGCGCTGGCTGCAGGAGAGCTGGCACGGCGCTGCCCCCGCCGACTCGAGCCGCCGGTGGAAAGAAAGGCAGCGCTGGTAGTTCTGGGGCTGCCTGTTCGCCATCCGCCCCCTAAATCCTGGAGGGAAGGAGTTGGGGAGCTGGGCTCGAGCCACGGGGGGGTGGGGGGGGACAAGGACCCTTCGAGCCCCTCCAGGCCACCTCCTGTCCTCGCGCAGGGCGAGGGGATGGGCGCAGCCCGTCGCAGGCTCTTCCCTCCCCGCGCGAGCCGATAACGATGGCAGCAATCCCTGGAATCCAGCGGCTGTTGAGCTTGGCTTGCCCCCTGCCTTCTCAGTTTCCCTCGCCTGGCTCGCAGCAACGGGAACGGGCGGGCTCAGCATCCCACCCCCTGCCTCCCAGGTGTTTGTCTTGAGCCGGGGCCGGGCTGTTGATGGCTTCCTTCAGGTAGGCAGCTCGCCAGGCGCGGCGTGCGCTGCCTGGGGGGTGCCCACGTCCCCTCCGGCCTGGCTTGGAGCCCCCCGCCAGCAGGGGAGGGGGAAAAGGGGGCTAAGCAGCGCTGCTCCCGCTCGCCTCGCTGCCCCGTATCGTTTGGGGGAGGTGGTGAATGCCCCTGGCTGCCGGGCAGGAGCTCCCTTTTGGGGTGCGGGAGGCCTGGCATGGAGCGAGGCCGGCTGCGGGCTGTGCTGGCGAGCGTTGGGGTGGCTCATTTGTGGTGCTGGCAGCTGCTTTGCCCCTGCCTTATTTCGTAGAATCAGTAAGGTTTGAAAAAACCTCCAAGATCACCCAGCCATCCCCCTACCACCCATGTCCTTAAGCACCACGTCCAACCTCTCCTTGAACACCCCCAGGGACGGTGACTCCCCCACCTCCCTGGGCAACCCGTCCCAGTGCCTGGCTGCTCTTTCTGAGAAGAAATGTCCCCTAATTTCCACCCTGGCACAGCTTGAGGCCATTCCCTCTAGTCCTATCACTGCTTATCTGCGAAAAGAGGCTGACCCCAGCCCCCCACACCTCCCTTTAGCTGCGGGCATGGCGTCGGTGCTGGTGTGATGTGCTGAGCGTGGTGCTCTGCAGGCTGCCGAGCCCCTCCTGGTAGCCCGGCCGGGTGGCTGCTGCGTGGCAGCACCTGAGGAGGACGTGGCTGTGCAGGCGGCTGCTCCCCTGAGCAGCTCTCAGCGTGTGGTTTTGGCAAGCCCCGTAGCACAGGCTGCAGGGGAAGTGGTGTCCTAGGGAGCAGAACTTGTCACCGTCCTTGGTTGTGACTTTCCCTGCCTGCTCGGTGGTCCTGGAGCTTCCTCTATGGGATTGGGGAGCTCAGAAGGGAGCTCTGGGGGTGGCTGGGCAGATGTGAGCTCGGGGACCCCCATCGCCGTGGCACAGCCGGCGTGCCAGCAGTGGTCAGGCCCCTCTGTTAAAGCCCCAAGTCTCCTGCCATCCCCGCCTGCTGGAAATGGCTGAATGCCTGGCTGGGGGAAGGATGGTGTTCACAAGGTGGCCACGGCTGGCTTGCCAGAGACTAAAAATGGGGTGAGAATGGAGGATTTTGTGCGGGGTGTGCTTTGGGCTGTGGAGGAGGGTGTTCAGTGCCCCCTCAAGGCGTGGGGGGTTGGCTGCGTGTCCCTGCAGCTTCTGCCTGCTGCTCCCGGTGCCGGCGGTTCTGGGGTGTGCCGAACCCGCTCGGGGCCGCGGCACAGCCCCCGTGCCTCTTGCCAGCTGTCTGCAGGCCAAGCGGTCCGAGCCCAGCTCCGGTGAGGCTTTGCCCTTTGAAACGAGGGCAGCGGTTCAGTCGGGAGGCACGCGTTTGCCCGCGAGTGCTGTGGGGCAGGTCCGATGGTGGCACGGCAGGGACGCGGGTGGCACGGGACCGGGCTGGGTGCTCCCCGTGCCCGCTGGTGTCGCAGCCTGGCTCGCAGCAGGCTCTGCACGGGGCTGCGCTGGAGGCCTGGGCGCTTCGGTGTGGCTTGCCCTCCCAGCAGTCCTGGTGTGGGATCAACTTGCCCTCTAGTGGCCACGGGCCCGCGTTCGGTATCCGCGGCGCTGCGCGAGCTGCCCCCACCTCAGGACCGGGTCTTGCTGCTGTAGAGGTTACGCAGATCGGGACCCGGTGTCTGGCCCAGGAACTAAGTCTGGTGGGTGGGAAGTGACTGCAACTGCTCCTGGGGCTGCTCACAGACCTTCTGAGCGGTCCTGGGGGTGCCCTCTCTCCTCCCTCTGGGCCTCGTACAGCTCAGGGGACCAGGAGGGTGCCACAGCGCCCTTCTGCAGCCCGGCTCCCTTCCCTTGTTGGACCCCTCCAGCTCCGAGGCCGACTGCATCCTGCGCGTGCTCCCCCGTCTCCTGCAGGGCCAGGGAGGCCACGGCAGCCCCCAGCGCCTCGGGTTCGTGCTGATGCCTGTTGTCTCCCTCTCCTAGGAGCTACGAGGACATGCTGGTGGACGAAGTGGCTCCCGACCGGTACTACTGGGCCCCGCTGGCTCAGCACGAGCGGGGCAGCTTGGCCAGCCTGGACAGCCTGCGGAAAGGGGCCCCGGCCCCAGGCAGCTGGCGCCAGCCGGAGCTGCCGGAGGTGATCGCCATGCTGAGCTTTCGCCTGGACGCCGTCAAGTCCAACGCCGCCGCCTACCTGCAGCACCTCTGCTACCGCAACGACAAGGTGAAGACAGAAGTGCGCAAGCTGAAGGGCATCCCGGTGCTGGTGGGGCTGCTCGACCACCCCAAGAAGGAGGTGCACTACGGCGCCTGCGGGGCGCTCAAGAACATCTCCTTCGGCAAGGACCAGGACAACAAGATCGCCATCAAGAACTGCGACGGGGTGCCGGCCCTCGTGCGCCTCTTGCGAAAGGCTCACGACATGGACCTCACGGAGGTCATCACAGGTAACGGCCGCGGGGAGGGGCCGATTTGTAGGGGGAGGGAGGCACAAGGAAGGCTTTTAAAGCCCCCGTGGTCTGACTGCCCCTTCTGTGTGCGCCCCTGCAGGGACGCTGTGGAACCTGTCCTCGCACGACTCCATCAAGATGGCCATCGTGGATAACGCGCTGCACGCCCTGACCGACGAGGTGGTCATTCCCCGCTCGGGCTGGGAGCGAGAGCCCAACGAGGACTCGAAACCCCGCCACATCGAGTGGGAGTCGGTGCTCACCAACACTGCCGGCTGCCTCAGGTACGGGACGGGGGCTGCAGGCTCCTGGAAGAGAGCTGGTGCGGGCTGGGCTGCTGTAACGCTGCTCCCCGGCTGGGAAGTAGCAGTCCCACAAAGCCAAATGAGAGCAGCCGTGCTCTCTGCAGCGGGGCTGCTCTCCTGGGACAGCTACTGGTGATGCAGCCCTTAATTCTGGGGGAGTTCTTCTCGGTGGAGGGAAGCCGGGGGGGTCTTGAGCTCTGCTGGGTGTGTGCTGCTCCTTGCCTGCCCTCCCCCGTGACGGGTCTCTCCTGCCCGCCAGGAACGTGAGCTCCGAGCGGAGCGAAGCCCGGCGGAAGCTGCGGGAATGCGACGGCCTGGTGGACGCCTTGATATACATCATCCAGTCTGAGATCGGCCAGAAGGACTCGGACAGCAAGGTACCACGGTGGGGTGCTACCAGCATCAGCGGAGCGGGGCCGGTGTCCGTAGTGCTCTGCCCGCTCGTGGTGGCTGAAGCTGGGTTTGTTCCTCCCAAGGAAGGGATTTGGGGAAGGAATTAAATGGGACAAGCTGGAAAAAAAAAGAAGAAAAAAAAAAACCAAACAGGATCACCTTCCTGTGATCTCTGCTTGGGAAGAGAGCCTGTGCGGGGTGTGCCCTGCTGGCTGTGTGACCAGGTGCCCGGCTCTCAGCCCGCAGCTGGTGTTGGGAATACTCGGCCTCCAATGGGGCTGTGGTGCCTCACTCCTCCCACGCTGATACCCCCTGGTTCAGGGCTCCCTAATCTGCCTTGAGCCGGCATTGGCTTGAGTTTTTGTTGAACCTTGCCTTGGACTGATTTCCTTGTGGCAGAGAGCTTTTTGGCCCAGCAGGGTGTGAACTTCTTTCAGCAGGGACCGGCCGTGCCCCCCTTGGGCAGGGGTGTGCTCCTGAAATGGAGCTGCACGTCCCTCTGGCCCCAGTTTAGCCAGCTCTGGGTTGGAAGCTGTGCTGGTAACCTTGTGCTGGGCACGTGCTGCTGTGAGTAAAACTTTCCGTCTTTCCCTCTAGCTGGTGGAGAACTGCGTGTGCCTGCTGAGGAACTTGTCCTACCAAGTCCACCGTGAGATCCCGCACGCCGAGCGCTACCAGGAGACACCTCTGGTCCCCACCAACAACACCGGGCCCCACGCCGCAAGCTGCTTCGGTGCCAAGAAGGGCAAAGGTTCGTTGGGAGGTGGCATGATGGATTTGTTTCGGCTCCAGTGGGGCTCGAGGGTGGTCTGGGATCTCTGCGCTCCTCCTCTGGCATCTCTCGTGTGAAGGCTAAAGCGCGGCTTTCTCTGGAGATGCGGTGGCTCCTTCCTCCCCTGGCTTTGGGAGCTGCTGCTCGGCTCGCCCAAAGCGTTTGGCCCAAGCTAACGGCGCCCTGGCGGGTTTCTGTGGTGGTGGGATGGTGGTGGATGGACGTCTGCTAACTCCACGCCTTCCCTTCTCTCCTGTGTCGTCCCTCCCCTTCGCTTTCTTGCCAAATGATCTGCCCCATGACGCTGTTGGCACTCCTCTCCTCCTGCCTCCTCTCTCTCCTGTCCTCCTCTCCACTTCGCCAATAGACGAGTGGTTCTCCAGAGGTGAGTGCTCTCAGTTTTAATTTGTCCCTGGTTCGATTGGGTGCTTTTCCTGGCTCTTTGTCCCCCTTCAGCTGGCCACGCGCTGCCTGCACTGTGCCTGATGCCCTTGGTGGCCCTTCCTGGTACACGCTGGTAGCTTCAGCAGCTCGCCTCTGGGCTCGTTCTCGCAAAAAAAGAAAGGCAAAAAGCTGTTGGGCTGACGTGGGTGGGAAGAGGTGTCTCATGCCCCTGTGCTTGCCCTTTGAAGGTAAAAAGCTCCCGGAAGACCCTGGTGCCGACACAGTGGATTTTCCCAAAAGAACAACTCCAGCCAAAGGTATGTTGCCTGGTGTTTGCACAGGGCCTGAGTGCGTAGAGCTGCTTCTCCCGAGCAGTCTGGAAAGGAGCAGCATCGATTTCCCGCTGAAGTGAGCCTCTCAGATGGGCAGAGTGCGTCTGTGGATGCCCACGTGCGCTAGCTCTGCCCTAGGCAGCCGTGAGGAGGCCTCTTGGTCTTGGTGGAGGTCAGGGCTGGCTTCTTGGGCTGTGGAGGGAGCCGTTGCCCGAGGAACTAAGTGAGGGACAGTGTGGTGACACAGCCCTGGGAAAGGTCCCCTTGACTGTGCTCCCAGACTTCGCAGATTCTCCTGCTTGTTCTTCTCCTGGGCATGAAGGGCAGGCAGGACTTAAAGCCAAAATATCCTGTCTCGAGGAGTGTGAACGTGGGGATGGGTTGTTCCAAGGCAGGTGCCTGACCTCGAGGGCTGCAGATCCCGTCCGTTCTCTGGGCTGTTGGCCTAGGGCTTGAGTTCAGCTCCTTTGCCCCAAACCCCCTGGGTTTCCTGGGGGTACCCTGGTGTCTCCAGGGAGAGTGAAGCTTCAGGCCAGAAGAATCACAAGGAAACTTAGGGTAGACCTGACCTGGTGAGCAGCTCCAAGAAGCGGTGGTCACTCCTTAGGCTGATCTAGGCTGGGGGCAGAACTGGCAGCCATCTGCCGGAAAGCTGAGCAGCCACCTGTGTTCTGGGGCTGGCATCATCCCTCCCCACAGCTGGAGACAGGATGGGTGGAAAACTCCACAGCAAGATGGAAAATCTGGCTTCCTAGGTGTAAATAGCAGCCCCGTTGCTGCCTGGCCGCTGTGTAGTGAGTTTATATCAGAGGTGAGGCGAGAAGAAAACCAAACACTGCTTTAGAAGCCCCTTCTCAGAGTATGTCTTCATGACAAAGAGTTGATGCTTGGAGACCTGATTCCTGCCTGCTCGCTGGGGTGCCTGCAGGCCGTGAGGGTGAGCCGAACCAGGCTTATTCCGTGTGTTCTCGGCTGCCCCTTGCTTGTTGCTGTGCTGAAATTGAGGCCTCCCTGCTCTGGGCTGTGGTTTCCCATGCTGGGGGACAGCCTGCCCTGCTGTGCACCACGAATCCCAGCAGCAAGGAGCAAGGAGCGTGCGTAACGGCTCCAGGCCTGGTGTCCCAGCAGTACCCCTCTGAACGAGGAGCCTGCTCGGTCTCAGCTGCTGGCAGAGCCCTTCAGTGAGCCCTTGCTCCCCGCGTGTCCCCGGCAGGCTACGAGCTCCTGTTCCAGCCAGAGGTGGTGCGGATATACATCTCCCTGCTGAAGGAGAGCAAGACTCCAGCCATTCTAGAGGCTTCGGCGGGAGCGATCCAGAACCTGTGTGCTGGCAGCTGGACGGTGAGCGCCTCACGGAGCTGGGGGGGGATGTGGGGAGCACGTCCCCCTGGTGTGGCTGGGGGGGCTCAGTCTGGCACCGGGGAGCAACAAGCAAAGCTCCCAGCGGCGTCCCCCGCCGCGGGAGCAGGATGAGGCTGCGCCTGCCCAGCCTCACGCCGTGGTGCTGTGCTCGCCCCGCAGTACGGCCGGTACATCCGCTCGGCGCTCCGCCAGGAGAAGGGGCTCTCTGCCATCGCTGACCTCCTGACCAACGACAGCGAGCGCGTGGTGAAGGCGGCCTCTGGAGCCCTGCGCAACCTGGCTGTGGACTCGCGGAACAAAGAGCTGATAGGTGAGGGCTGCCGGGGAGCCCCAGCCTGCCCCCCAAATCCACCTGGCATGGGCAGGAGCTTCCTCTGGGTTGGGTGGCTGAGCGTGCGCACGGTGGCTGCCCTGTGTTGGGCTGTGGCTCCTCTTCCGGAGCAACCTGCGCATCAAAATTCATTCCTGACACCTCGTTGTCCTTTTCCTTGCTTACTTACGCCCAGTTATTTCCCCTTCGCAGGTAAACACGCGATCCCTAGCCTAGTGAAGAACCTGCCTGGAGGCCAGCAGACCCCAGCCAAAAACCTCTCCGAGGACACCGTGGTGTCCATCCTCAACACCATCAACGAAGTCATCGCGGAGAACCTCGAGGCCGCCAAGAAGCTGCGGGAAACGCAGGGGATCGAGAAGTTGGTGCTGATCAACAAAACTGGGTATGCCCTGCCTGAAGGGCGGCGTGGGGGCAGAGAGGGGCTCCTCCAGGGGCCTCGAGGCCGTGGCTGTTCAAACCTCTCTTCCTCTGCCTCTTCCTAGGAACCGCTCAGAGAGGGAGGTCCGAGCGGCTGCCCTCGTCTTGCAGACGGTTTGGGGTTACAAAGAGCTGCGGAAGCCCCTGGAGAAGGAAGGTTGGAAGAAGTCAGATTTCCAGGTATGGGGTTTGATGGGGGAGTGCCCTGTTATGGTGGGAGCAACGGGTAGGGTCCTGTAGCAGGGAGAAGGGGCTCCTGGAGCTCTGCAAGGCTTGGTTGCAGCTCCTGCCTTGCTGGTGGGAATGGAGACCCTTGAAGATCTCCCCTATTTCTTTGGGGTGTATGTGGGGTAAACTGCAAACTGTTAAGCCCGGAGTGTTAAAATCTATCAGTAGAGAAGTCTGCACCACCTCTGGCATTCAGTTTCTTTCCCAAAAGCTTCAGCTGTCCCTCTCGTTGGGGCCAGGTGCTGCCCTGGCCCAGCCCAGGCAGGCCACCTCCACCCTCGGGTGACGTGGGTGCGCCCAAGGGCTGTGGAGCACCCTCTGGTTGTTTCAGGCCCCTTGCTCGAGGGCTGTGGGAGGGCAGCACCGTTAGGGCTGGTGGTGTAGGGGCTGGAGGGGGGTGGTGCGTGCTGGGCAAGTACGAGCAGTCACTGTCTGGTGCTCCAGGTGAACCTGAACAGCGCCTCTCGGACCCAGGGGGGCAACTCATTTGATGACAGCACCCTGCCTCTCATCGACAGAAACCAAAAAACAGGTAGGGACACCTCTGGCACCTGTCCCTGTCACCAGACACCTTGTCAGTACCCAGCCGGGCTGTGCTCCCTTCCTGCTCTTCACCCCAGGTTCCTTGGGAGCTCACACAAGGCCGTCAGTTTGAGCTTTGAGTTGCTGGGGCTAGAAATGATGCTTGGGGTTCACGTAGGCCCTAGAGCGCCCCTGACCAACAGTGCTGAGGCCACAGCTGGGTTTGGGCTGCTCCAGCCGCGGTGGGCGGCGGCTGCAGGGGCCGTGCCTGACTTGCTGTCTTCCCCCGCTTCTAGACAAGAAATCCTCCCGGGAGGAGATCCAGATGAGCAACATGGGACCAGGTAGGAAAGGGGCTGGAAGCAGGGTGTCTCGCTGCCCCGGCGTGCTGGGAAGACCTCTCCTCCTGCGGGGAGGAGGCCGCTCCCTGACCCTGCCCTGTCCCGCTGCAGACAACTACTCCACGCTGAACGAGATGGAGCACAGCAGGACGCTGGAGCGACCCGGCGACCTCGGGGACACGGAGCCAGTGAAGGCGGCGCCGCTGATGGTGAGCAGCTCCTCTCGAGGGGCAAAGAGCCACCTGGGCAGGGGTGCGGGGGACGGCACGCCGCGAGGAGGGAGATGTGGGCCCCCGCGACTAACCCTGCCCGCTTCCCCCCACTAACCCCGTGTGTCTGCAGCAGGACGAGGGGCAGGAGCCGCGGCCCGAGGCAGAGGAGGCGGAGGAGGATGCCCCTGTGCCTTGCCCCGTGTCGGTATGTCCCGCGGTGCCCTGCCCAATCTGAAGCGGTGGCAGATCCTGCTGTGCTCGTAGGGGTGCTTTGCCCAGCCAAATCCTGCTCTGATTGCTGCTGCTGCTCGATCCGTTGGGGTCACGGACACCTCTCTGCCGCCCACCCCTGCCCTGCGTGTGCTAACATCTCTCCCTCTCTCTCTCTCCACAGCAGAAGATCTAGCTGCCATCCCTTCCTCCGTTCACTTTGGGTTGATAATATATTATATATATATAAATATATAACTTCGTGGTGGATTGGACTGATTTTTTTTACCTTTTTTTTTTTTGCTGGACTGTTTGTGCCAACTAGCCAGCCAAATGACTGGGCCTGGTCCCGCGAGGGGCAGCCCAGGCCACTCTGCCTCCTCTCGGCAGCTGTACCTCCCTCTTCTGGGACGACTTTACCGATAACTCTTCCTCCCTGTCCTTCACTGCCACCTCCCTCCGGAGAGCGAACCCCAAACCCTCCCGCCTGACCGTCGGGATCGACCGGCGCCGATGCTGCAAAGACTCCAGCCTTCTGCCTTGACCAGGAGCTGCCTTCTCCTCCCACACCTTCCCTCTGTTTGGAGTCGACTGCGGGGACGGGGACAGAGGCCTCGCGACCTCCTTCTGTTGCCTATAGGAGATATTTCGGGGGGGATCGCTCCGCAGCTTGGGCTGCGCGGACAACTGGAGCTTCCCTCCCCGCTGGTGGTGGGACTGGAGTCCGAAGGAGGCTGGAGTCACGGGGGTGTGAGGCGAAGAAGAAACAGCAATAACTTTTTTTCTCGCTTTGTTCTAGATAGGAGGCTTTGGGGGCGTGGGAAGAAGGATCTGAGTCGGGGGGGGGGGCTGGATGGGCCCCCTGTGCCAGCAGGGACCCGTAGGTGTGAAGAAGGCTGGTGTGGAGGGAGCGGGACGGGCTTCCCCTGCCCGAGGGCGATCCTTCCAGGGGAAGGAAGGAAGGAGGAGATGCGGCAGGGCTTTTGGGGGCGAGGTTTCTTAGGGAACTGGCTGAAGTAGCGGAGTGCTGTGCGCCGGGCCGGCCAGCCGGGCTGCCAGGGGACGAGCAGCGGGGCGAGCCAGGACCCCCCCTGCACCCCGGGCGCCTGCGGCAGTGCCCCTCAGCCTCCTCTTGACATGTGCCTTTCTTTTGCCACTGTGAA
This sequence comes from Anser anser, assembly GCF_964211835.1. Lineage (NCBI taxonomy): Eukaryota > Metazoa > Chordata > Aves > Anseriformes > Anatidae > Anser > Anser anser. The sequence continues at coordinate 12,760,696 of NC_139725.1, read as the reverse complement.
ATAGCTCTTTGAATTGTACTGCCCAGCTTGGCTGGGGTGAGGGGGTGTTTGCTGGGCTACCGGTGGGCTTGAGCTCCTGCCGGGAGCCTCAGCTGTCCGCAGCGATGCTGGAAGCCCAATTTTTGGGAGTCCCAGGGGGAGCAGGGCTCTCCTCCGTGCCCTGTCCCCTGGAGGACGGGCTGTGCTGGGGGCACGCAGCCTTGTCCTCTTCGCTGCGGTGGTGGGGAGCACGCTCCGTGCTGTGACTTTCTCTTCTTTTTTTGTTTCTGGTGGGGGTGAAGTGGGGAGGCTGAGGCTCCCTGTGCAACTGGAAGCCTCCCCGCACGGCTACGAACTGGCCACGGAGCCCTCGCCAGGCTGCAGCTCACCCCAAGTGCCCCCATGGAAGGGGGGAGGCCCCCGTGTGCCTCCCCCCTGGCCCCAAAACACCTCCCAGCCCCGGGGCTGAGCCCCCTCTGGCTCCAGGCGCCCCTCACGTTGATTTGGTTCTGTTCGGGGGTCTAACTTCTCTTTTCCTTTGACTACGTAAAACACTAATTCCTTTTAATTTTGTAATTTCAGATGAACCAAAAAAACCCCACCCAAGTACACAGCCCAGCTTCCCCCTTCCCTCCTCTCCCCGTGGGCAGGGGAGCTGGCTCCGGGGGGAGGGAGGAGGGGGGGCAGGAGCACCCTGCTGTTCCTTGTCTGATTCCTGTGCACACTCTTATAACGCTTTTCAAACAAAATGATTTTTTTATATAAATAAAGTTTTTAAAGTGTGGGTGCGTCTCTTTCCTAGCAGGCTGCCCCTTTTTCTGTCTTTTAGATTTATTTGCAAATAACCTCTTTGTTTTGTTCCCTAGAGGCTGACCTCCTGGGCTGCATCTTGCTCAGCTGTCTTACCGCTGGCATTTGCTCGTAAGGATGCCCCCAGGGCTGGTGGGATGTTTCCTCCTAGTTGTAGATCTACTGAAAAACGGCAACAGGGGGGAGGAGCTGGACTCCCGTGTCCCCAGAGCACAGGGCTTCCTGCTGCTGTGCCTTTCCCTCCTCCGTGCTCCAGCCCTGGTTTGTTTTTGTTTGCTTTTCACAAGTTCAGAAGTAATATAACGTAAAAATTGCTCTTTTATCTAGTGCCAAGAGCATCCCTTAAACAAAAAAACACGCTTGCAGCAAGCTCGGCTGCAAAAACAGATGTTAGCATCGTCCCTTATCCCTTTGTAGGTAACACTGACCTCCTCTGTGAGTTTGCTTTGTCCTTGTGTGCGGTGCGAAGATAAGCACGGAAAGGAGGGTGAGTTGGCGGAGCTGCCCTTCTGGGACAGAAGTTTCTGCCTCAGCCCCGTGTTCATGGAAGCTGTAATGCCATCAGAAAGATTTCGCTGCGGCTCAGAGCAGCTCTTCCTGCCCTGTGGCTGGGCAGCAGCGGGATGTGGCTTTGTGCTTGTTGTTTTTTTGGCTGGTACAGCACAGCTCGAGCTGCTCTGCAAGGGGGAAGGCAGCTGGGGCAGTGCCCTGGGATGCGGTGGGGAGCACCTGTGGCTGCCCCCAGTTACAGAGGCGTTCCTCCCAGCCTCCTGCCCGCTCTCATCCCCAAAGCAAGCAGAACAAAGGCAGGACCGGGTGTTTTATTGCTTCACAGAGGGGGTAATGCCAGGGATGTTGATGCGTGGGACGATATGAGGGGTGTTTGGCTCAGCGGGGGCGATGCCAGGGATGGCAGTGGGTTACAATCCGGGGGGGGTTGTGGCTCACGGGGGGGATGCCGATGCTGATGGGGGGGGGCTAACGCCGGGGAAAGGAACCCGGGGCTCAGAGGAAGAGCTTGTCGTGGCAGGCCTGGCAGTACATCTTGTCGCCGCGCTCGCGGAAGGAGCCTTTGTGCAGCTGGCCCAGGCAGTAGGCGCAGATGAAGTGCTCGGGGTGGTACTTGCGCCCGGCGGCCGTCACGCAGCGGCCCGTCACGGGGCGCCCGCAGCCGTGGCACACGCTGCCCTGCCGCTGGTGGAAGTGGGTCTCGCAGTAGGGCCGGCCCTCCAGCTCGAAGAAGGAGCCGCTGGCAAAGCCGCTCAGGCAGTCCTGGGGGGCGAGGAAAGGGGGAAAAGGCTGGCGCTGGCACGGCGTGGGGGGCGCCCGCTCTGCTTTGCCCCGGCCCCGCACCCACTCACCGCGCAGACGAAGCACTCGGGGTGCCAGACGCCCTGCAGGGCCGACAGGTAGTTGTCCGTCAAGGGCCGCTCACAGCCCTGGCACTTGGGGGCGAAGAGGGCCAGGAAGTCCTGGCGGCAGTAGGGCTTCCCCTTCCGCTCGTGGAAACCTGCGGGGAGGGTGCCGGGATGGACCCCCCCCGGTGGGAGAGGTGCCGGGGGGTGCCCGGGAAAGGGGGCGAGCTGGGGAAGGGCTGTGGGGAGGGTCTGGGAGGGGGAGAGCCCCGGGCAGGGCCAGGGGTGTGCAGGGGGACAGGACTGCTGCGTCCCCTCCAGAACAAACCATCGTCCCCAAAAACCTTCCCGCAGTGGGTGCAGAAGAAGTGCTCGGGGTGCCAGGTCTGGTCCAGGGCCGTGAGGACTTTCTGCGGGGAGAGGTGAAATGAGGCTCCAGGGTGTGTGTGCTTGTAGGGGGGCGTTCGGGGGGGGGTCTTACCTCGCGGATGGGGCCGGCGCAGTAGGCGCAGCGCGGGGAGAAAGCCTGGTGGTAGTCCTCCTCGCAGTACGCCTGCCCGCCCCGCTCGAAGAAGGGCTGCCCGCCCAGCTCCTGCCCGCAGCGGGCGCAGGTGAAGTGCTCGGGGTGCCAGGCTTTGCCCAGGGCCGTGAGCACCTGCGGGGTGGGGGCAGGTGAGGGTCCCCCTCCCCGGGGGGCTGCGAGCCGGGGGGGCGCAGGGATGGGGCCGGGGGGCTCACCTTGCCCGCGATGGGCTTGCAGCACGAGGCGCAGACGCCGGTGGGGGCGGCCGTGATGCCCAGCTCCTGCAGGTCCCGCGTGAGGCCGCCCAGCATGTGGTCCAGGGAGGGCTCGGGTCCTGCTGGCACCCCGGCCCCCTGCCCCGTCGCTGCCAGCTGCCGGGATAAAGGGCGGTGAGGGCCGGATTCTGGCCTGCCCGTGTCCCCCCCGGAGCCAGGGGCAGGACTCACCTTGCTCTGCATGTGGCCCAGGTCGGCCAGGAGCTCATCCAACTGCCGGGCAGCCACCGTGGGCGTGGGCGAGGGGGGCAGCGGTTGTGGGGTCAGCACGGGGCTGCTGGGGGCAGCACAGAGGGGGGGGATGCTGCAGCTTCTGCCGCGGGACTGGGGAGCACCCGGGACCAAGCATCCCCCCTCCACCCCAAAAGAGCTGCCCTTTCCCCACAAGCAGCGACAGGGGGCATGCTGGCAGGGGGGCTGCTCACAGGGTGAGACGAGGAACACGTCCCCCGCCCTGCAGGACCCCTCCTCACCCCCCACACCCTCTCGGCCTTCTTGCACAAGGACCGGTTTGCTGCGGGGACATTGAGGATGCCGGGTGACGCTGGAGAACACGGCGGAGCTAAGGAAGAGGTAGCCCCAATAGCCTGGCCATCCTCTGGCTGTATTTTACCTGTACACAGTCTCCAAATCCTTGCGCGGAGGCTGAGCCCGGGGTGGCAGCTGCACCTGGGAGGACACACGCTTGCAGCTGAGCCCGCAGGACGCTGCCCCAGCACCCCTCAGCACCCGGCGGGCACCGCCACCGTGAGCTGAGCAGGGTCTCGGGATCTGTCCCGCTTGTCATGGCCCCGCAGCATTACCTTTGGGGCTGCCGAGGCGCGTGGCTTTTGGCTGCAGGGGGCCGAGGGCCCAGCCAGGGCTGCGTCCTGCTCCCCGGAGCTCGGCGCCAGCAGCGTGTAGTCCGTGGAGGCCGGCCGGGAGCTCTGCTCCAGCTCTGCCAGCAAAGCATCTGCAGGGGGAGACCGGAGCTGGGACCCCGGCAGCCACCCTCCTGCCCCCAGGCACAAGAGTCCTGTGCCGCGTCTGCCCTGAGGGCTGAGGAGCAGAAGTAGCAGCACGGCGCTTTCTGCCATCACACTTTCTGCTTTTCAGCCGGATGCCAGGGCCCGGAGGGGCTGCAGGGACCCTATACTCCCTCACCCCGGGCATGGGACTGTCAGTCCCTCCCCGAACCACAGCCCCTCAGACACAGCAGGGAGGGCACAGCACTTTCTCTTTTCGCTTTTCCCTCAGCACCTCGCTGCCCTCGCGGCAGGAGCTGGCCTTGCACACCCCACGCAGGGTGGCCGCTTCCCAGGCCCCATCTCCCCACCCGGGGCCGACCCCCGGCACCCTCAGATGCGGTGCCACCTTCTTCTTGTTGGGGCTGTTTGGCCCCATTTTGTGCAGCTGGGCTTGCATCACCGCCGCTCACAGCAGGAGCCTATTTCCTGCCTCAAGTCTCTCCATTTTTGGCAAAGCGCTCGCTCAGACACCCAGGTTCGTCCCCAAAGCCCCACCGCCATCCCATCTGCAGCATCCCCAAGGAGGCCCCGACCTCCTGGAGGTCCAACCCCGCCGCAAGCTCGGGATCGGAATTGGCCCGGCCTTCCCCGGTACCCGAGGGCCCCGGCTCACCCAAATCCTCCATCCTGCCTCCGCCGGGTAGCGCTGGTGGCAGGCTGGGCCCTGCGGGCTCTCGGTTCCGCTCCCCAACCCTGCCTCCGCCCCCAAGGCCGGGGTTTGTCTCTCGGGGTTTTTCCCTTGTGGGCTGTGCGCCGCGTGCGATGGGTGAGAGGCGGCAGACAGCACGCCCTGAGAGAGGCTGGGGCACACGCAGCCAGGAGAGACCCCACGCTGGGGCCTGTGAATGGCCAGCGGGGAGCTCGGGGGGCTCCTGGCTGGTGGAGCCATCCCACAAGCCAGAGATTTGGTGTCCTGCAGGGCTCAGCGCCCTCCAGAAGCCACCTGATGTACGTGACAAGAGGTGGCATCGCCGTGCAGAGAGGACCGAAGCGTGGCACTGTGATGGAGACGGGCCCAAGGCTGATCCGGCTCCTCCAGCACAGCCTGGCCTTTTCAGGGGTGTTTCTTTGAGCCTCAGGCTCGACTCCCAGCAGAGCCATCAGTGTTTCTACCAGAAGCACTGATTACCGGTCTGAGTGATTTAGCCACCACCAGGACATTTCTGCTCCTTCTCAGCCAGCCCGCTTCAGTCTCCGGGCACCGTGGGCGGCCATTTCAGGTGGTGCCACAACACCTTGCGTGCCTCCGGAGGCGACAAGCCGTGGGTGTGTGTTGGCAGCCTGCCCGGCCCCAGAGAAGCAGGCTCAGCACCCCGCTGCTCGGCCCGTTTGGGCACAAAAACCCTTCCCTGCTGCAATTATCCCCGGTGCCCTGCTGCTGGGGGGCGACCCGGCAGTATTCATGGCTTCGTTTTTTAGCATCGAAAACTTTTGGCACCACCTAGAGCTGCCAGCAGCTGCTGGAGCAGGTCCAAGGGGCTGATTAGTAATTAGTAATTTGGTGGGGCTGGGGGTGAGGTGCAGGGACGTGAAGAAGCGCAAGCCTTGGGAGCAAACGATACCAGCCGTGTCAGCAGAGCCCATGCCTGCTGCAGGAATGCGGCTCTTCCAGCAGCAGCCTCGCCTCTGCCACCCGTGCCGTGCCACGGCTGGCTCTTTGGTCTGCCTCCCCTACTCCCTGGCATCACCTCACCACTGCCACCCCCTCCGTCTCACGCCAGGCAAGAGGCTGGTTTGGAAAAATGATCTGGAAAAAAAAAAACATTCCGGGTAAAGGCAACTCGGCCCCAGGTTTTCTCCGCTTGAGAAGAGCCTCCAGAAGCGTGCAGCTTCTCCATGGCACCTCTGAGCCCCGCTGGGCAGACTTTCAGGGGATCCTCAAAGAAATGGCTGCAATCAAGCGCCGCGCTTGCCTGCAGATGTGTGATTTGACATGAAACGTCCCAGCTGCTTCAGATCTTGAAACGTGCAGCTGCTTCAGATCTTGAGGCAGGAGCTCAGGGTCATATAATAGCAGGTGGGTCTCTGGGGGCAGCGTGCCGGTGGGACCTGGGGCCATCTGAGCAACGGGCTGCTGGTGGGAGCAGCAACATCCTCAGGGGCAGCACGGCCTCAGGAACACCAATGCACGTGTTTCTTTTTGGACAGTGGAGCCAGATCTTCCTCCAGGTTCATCCTCTCCACAGATAACCTCACCCCCTGTGCCATGGGTGCTGCAGTGCCCTGCGGAGCCAAGGACTGAGCGCTTGCTGCACAGCCATGCTGACGCACTCTTGCCCCCTTCTCACACATCGCTGATCCCATCTGCACCATCGGGGTGATACGGGTTCGAATTAAGCTCTTTTGTACCAAGCTGGCACACCACGGTTCATTTAATTACTGATGCTCTCCAGAGTGGTGACAGCTCTTTTGTTATCTGCCCACAGTGAGGACATTCAGCCGGGCACTGTCTCTGGAAAAGCCACGTGGGAAGCCAAACTGCAAGTCCCGTGATACCAAGAGCTACCCCAAAGACAAGATGAGGCAGTGCTAGCTTGTGTCACTCCCTTACTGCTTCTTTGAGGCAGGACCGTTGCATCAGACACTTCCCTTTCTGCAGATAACAGAATCTGCCTTTCTGTGGAAGGTCTTGGGTTATTTTTAGGCTCCTCATTGATTTACTTCCCCCCCCCCTCTTCCCCCTGTGTAAATAGGTACCTGAAGCTGTAACTTCAGATTATAAAATTTCACGTTATAAAACTCAAGCCCAGTAGATGCAGATGGCTGAGCTGTGTCCTGATGATCTGAGCTGTATTTCCATGCAGTGGTTTAGCTGAGACATTTTAACAAGAATTAAGCAATCCCATGCCCTGCCTACGAAGGAGAAATCAAGCCAGAGAGCGACTTGAGAATAACCACCCACATCAAGACTCCCTAGTTTTAAATAAAACTAGTTTCATTTAAGAATAGATGTAAAGTCATTTCATGTCGGAAAGTATGGGTTAACTGCAGCAGAACAGTTAGTTTGGAAGGTGATGTCAATCAGATTTTCAGCTAGACGGGTCCTTGGGGAGAGGAGGAATATTTTCACCCACTTACAATACAAACAGCAGCAGCAGACATTACTTAAATTCTTCCTGAGATTTTTCTTGAGAAGACGAAGAAACTTTTTAACTGAAAGAAACTGAGCAGAGTGACATCGGGCTGACAAAAAGCAAGAGCCAGCCAGACTGCCTCCTTGCTCAAAATGAGCCTCAAACCACTGAAGTAACCAACTCCGAAGAAAGTTTGTATATCATCGTTAAAAAATGCTGCTGCCAAGAAAGCGGGCTGCCATCGCTTTGGCAGGAGGCTGAATCAGCAGCCTCTTGCCTCGGTCTGGAAGGCACGGAATGAATCCCTCTGCAAGTATCTTGAACTTTTCGGGTTCTTTAACTTTTTGCATTAGGACATACACTTCCTCCCCATGGCCTGGTGTCTTTGCCAAGATGAATCAGACTGTACGCATTTCTCCACAATAAGATGGTTTATTAGAGCATTCTCAAGAACCGAGGAACGTAAATGTGGAAGCACTTTTGTTTTCTAGTCACACATAATAAAGCTCAGGACTTGAACCTCAAAAGCAGGTGGGAATAAAAGGCAGAACAAGTCATCACGCTGATGGGCATCCGTATATCAAACATGATTTACCAGCTAAATAACTCAGGTTCTTTGAATTCCCTTTTTTTTTTTTTTTTTTTTTCCCTTCTGTTTGAAGGGAGGGGATGAAGAATACCTCATTCTTCAACCGTGATGGGGCACCCTTCCCAGAAGGGCACTTCTTCAAGGGTGCCCAGAAGGTTCCCCAAATAGGATCTCCCCTGTGTAGGACAAGTTCTCAAGTTTTGCTTGTTCCTCCTCATGGAAGCCAGAAGCCTGCAGCCAAGGAGACCGCTCTGCAGCCACTCCCGAGGCAACAGCTCTCACCACCATATATCCCATATCAAGGGCTGCTTGCACCTGATGCCTGGTCAAGTCCATGCCCCAGAGAACAACGGCACGAAAGGCCTGATGCTGCCCCTGTGGAAGACGTTTTGCTAGCACAGAAATTTCTCCCAGAGCTCAGCTTGCCCTCGGGCCATGTAGACACTCGGTAACCCATGACACGGAGGACTGTGGCCACTGACTGGGAAACTCTCTGGCCAACTGAATCTAGGCATTACAGTTCCAGGTTTTGGGGTGCAGTACCACGCTTCCTGCCTCCCTTCTCCCTTGCCATTGCTGCCATGCTCCCTGTGCAGGTTGAGATCCTGAACTGCATCCTCAGGGCGTATGTATTTTATCTCAGTTTCCTTTGACCTGGGAGGAAGTGTGTCTGCCATACTTTCTTTATTAGCTTGTCTAAGAATAGGTGCCAATGCATGGCAGTTCTATTGCAGGAGGGCTTTTGATCAAGATGATGATCAAGGAGACTCTCTGTTGAATCCTGGAAGGGAATTAAACGAAACCCAACCAGTTTAGCTAATCTTTTCAAGAACTTAGGGAAAGATGGGTTTTCTGCTGTGGAAGTATCATCTTGTTCTTCTGTTCTAGAACAGGAGGGGGGATCAGCCAAATCATGCCTGATATGAAGATTCATAGCAACAATCCCCAACCCTGAAAGCAAGGGGAAAGTGCCTTGCAGGTGGATGCCAGCAGTAGTGCAAATACCACTGGTATTGGGGGTGCTTGGCTTGAGGTAACTGCTTCTGGTGAGACGGCTCTGGGGGCAACCTCAGTTCCAAACACATCCCAGATGCTCTGGAGCTCACCGAGGGATCTGCAGCAAGTGATGGAGGGTCTCCGGCTCTGGAGGCAGCCTCAGCCACTAAAAGGGTAGGTCTGGCTGGGTCTGAGAGCACAGGGTGCCAGTGAGGGCCCCAAACTTGGGGCATGGCCCTGACGATAGGTGGAGGGGACTGAGAGAAGACTTGGACACAGAACTTCGTTAGGGTGAGGGCTTCAGCACTGGTTCCTTGAACCTTTCCTTGAGGCTTTGCTTCTTGTGTGCTTGTTGTGTGGGGAGCACTACAGAACGTGTGTTTGGGGGAAATAACTCAAGTTTTTGGACATAACAAGTGAGGGTCCTGCAGCACAGCCCTTCCAGGGGCTTGGGGTGCTTGGCGGACTTCCCCTCAGCCGCTCTGCAGCCCGCGGGCGGAGCGGCCAGGACGGTGACAGGCCCTCCACGGCCGGGGGGGGCTCAGAGGGTGCTGGGCGAGCCGGGCCGGGCCGGGCCGAGCCACCATGGGAGACCCCACAGCGACACAACGAGCCCAGCAAGGCGGAAACTACAACTCCCAGCGTGCCCCGCGGCCACTTCCGGTGAGGCCACGTTCATCACGCAGAGCGCCTACAAGCATTTTCCCTGTCGGACTACGAGTCCCAGCACGCACCGCGGCCACTTCCGGCCAGCACACCGCAGAGTCCCTACGCAGCCCCAGGCGGACTACAGCTCCCGGCAGGCTCCGCGCATGCGCGGAGGCGCGGCGGAAGCGGGGCGTCTCCACCTTGCGCCGGCCCCGCCCCCCTTGCGCCGGCCGCCATTTTGTCACCGACTTTCACCCGCCGCCCGCCGGGGCGTTTTTTTTTTCTTAAAGGCGAAGCGGCCGCACAAAGCGGGCCCCGCCGCCGGGGCCGCGCCGGGCCGGGCCCTACCGGCAACCGCCGCGGCGAGCGGCCGGGGGGCGGCCGGGGGGGCAGCGAGCGCTCTCTGCCCCCCCCGAGCGGCCTCGCCCGCCGGCCCCGGGCACCCGGGGGCAGCCGGAGGGGCGCAGGCGGCGGCGGTAGGAGGCGCCGCGGGGAGCGGGGCAGGCCCGGGCCGGGCGGGGGGCGGCGGGGCCGGTCCCGGGGGAGGGGGGGGCTGCGAGGGGAGGGGGGGTGCGTGAGGGGAGCGAGCGCGAGCGCGGCGGGCTCGACGGCGCCTGCGCGGCTCGCGGCACGCCGATTGGCCGCGCGGCCCGCCGAGGGGGCGGGCGCTGCGGCAGCGCGGCCGCTGATTGGTTAGTCGGCGGGGAGAGGCGGGGAGGGGAGGAGGGGGAGGCGGGGCTCGGGCTTCGCACCGCCTTCCGATTGGCGGCGCGGAGGCGGGGAGGAGGGCGGCGATTGGGCGAGGCCGCCGAGGGGGCGTGGCGGCGGGGCGGGAAGCAGCGCGGGGCGGCCGCCGCAGCCACTCCGCTCCCCGGCCCGATGCCGGCGGGCGGCGAGGAGGGGACCCCCGGGCACGGCCCGCCAGCCGCACCCCCCGGCCGCCGCCGCCCCGCGCCCGCCGCCGAGCCCGGCGAGGACTCCGGGGGCAGCCGCGTGCTGCGGGGCGGCCGCGAGCGGGGCCGAGCCTCCGCCGCCGCCGCTTCGGCTTCGGGGGCAGCCGCCGCCTCCCGCCGCCGTAAGGCCGAGTATCCCCGGCGCCGCCGCAGCAGCCCCGGCGCCCGAGGAGCAGCCGCCGCCGCCGAGCAGCCCGCCGCCGAGCCGCCGCCTGCAGCCAGGAAGGGCGCCCCCCGCCTCGGGTGAGTACCGGGACCGGCACCGGCAGCCTCCCGTTACCCCTCGGTCTCCTCCTGGGACCACCCCCCGGGGGCACCGCCCCCTCCCCGTGCACCCTTCCCCTGCCTCGTGCCCACGGGCCCCGAGGCAGGGGTGTGCTGGGGCCGCTCTCCCGCAGGGGGGTGGCTGCAGCCCCGCCCTGATGGGTTTGGGGGCTGGCAGCCGGCTGGGTGTCCGTGCAACCCCCCAGCCCTCGGTATCAGGGCTCTCCTGTGCCCCCCTGACCGCGGGGTCCCTGGGGTCTGGGTGTGACCAATGTGGGTAGGGCTGGGGCTTGTTGCTGTGCTGTTATCCCGCAGCTTAACTTCCTCTGGGTGAAGCAGTCCCCGTTGGTATAAGCCTCAGCTGGCTTCAGCTTCCTCCAGATGAACTAACCCGCGTTGGTATGAGGGGCTGGAAACAGCCTTTTGAGAACATCTCCATCTAACACACCTTATTGTTTCTGCTGCCCCGCAGTAGGAGCTCCCTCTTACGGTTACCTCTTGTATTTTTTTCAGGTGCACGGATAAAGCAGCTGGTAAAGGTAAGGGCTCGATGCTTGTTCGTGCAGTTGTATTCCGTCCAGAAAGTCAGGGCTTTCCCATGAAGGTAGCCAAACATCTGCTGAATCGCCCTTCCAGGGAAAGCTCTGTTGCTTGGTGACGTGCGGGTTCTTTCCAAGGTCTCTCCCAAGATTGTGGAACTGCAGCAAGCTGCCAATGAGGCTTACATGTGCCCGACTTGCAAAAACTTTATTCTAAATAACCACTAGGGTGTTACTTCGCTATCAGAAGCTGAGACCATACGGTGCCACGGTTTGACAGCTCTCGAGCAGCTAGTAAAATCCGTGCTCGCATCTGTTCTGCTGCTGTCAGGGGTACAGGTGTGTGTGCTCAAGGGACATCTGGAAGGTGTATGGAAATGAGAGTACTCAAATATTTACACTTGTCCTTTTGTAGCCTCGCGGTACTGAGCGGGTGGTGAATCTTATGCCGTGTGCCTTATGCCTCATCCCTTAGGGGTGAGATAGAAATTGGGGGAGAGAGGTGGGAGTGGCTTAACGAGTCTCATCAAGAAGGCCTTAACCACGGGGAACAGTGGCCAGGAGCAGAACTTACTTTTTTCCACTCTGAGTTCTGTTTGTCTACGTAACAGCTTTCTGTAGAAAAATATTAGAGGGCCTTGCTACTTACCCAGTGACTTCTGAAACACTCGCCTCCCCCCCCTACCCCCCCATAAATAAATAGGTTTTGTGCAGTGTTGGTTTTGATCTGGTATGGGGAATCGTAACAGAGGATGAAATAGCAAGGAAAATCATAGACCTGTGCAAATGAATTCACCTTTTCTGCTGGAGCTGCTCAGTTGTTGTTTGCTGGCTTTTGTGCCTGGACTTTACAGGTCACTTTTGTTCTTGTAATTCTATAACTCTTTGACTTTATTCCTACAAGTCTATAACTTTTTTCAGCTCAGGTGTAGAAATCTAGTTGGTGAGGTGTATTTTTGCAGACCAAAATAGAATTGACCAGCGTGTGTTGAGCTCAGACCCCACAAACATACACACGTTTGCTGTTTACAATACTCTGTCCATCCTTCTACCAAGTAAAAACTTCATCCCTCTAGGTTGAGCTTTGCTGGAATGTGTTTTTAAAAAAAAAAAAGAAAGGCATGGTGTTGCCACTTAATATGCGTACAAAGTAGTGCTGTCTTGAAATATTTTAACGGTGATTCCCATTGTTTTCAATACCTGTAAGTGGAAACGTTTACCTTGCTGAATCATCCCATTTTTACCCTGGTTTCTCATGACACTGGTGGAAGTGGCAGATGTCTGTCTGTTATTTCCTAAGTTTGGCCTCTGTTTAGGAGAGTGCCTTCTTAAACTTTGGCCTCGGAGAGATTCACTCGTCCTTGAACACGAGATGAAGAAAAACATTTATTAAATTTCTCAAGTCGTTGTTATTATTGTTAAACTCGCAGCCAAAATAGATGCCATGAACCTTTGTGTGCAAACCGGCGTCACAGTAAAAGTGCTGGGTGGGTCTGGTGAAGACTGGGAATTTAGTGTTTGCATTTACCGGCTTGCGCTCTGACATGGAATTAATTCTCCTTCCGTGGCAATTTGCATTATGCTGCTGTCCTTTACTACAAAGTTTTATATCCAGTTTAGAACATTCAATTTGCTCGAGCTCAGCAGTTGCTGTTGGTGTCTGCATGCTGGGCGAGCAGTTTGTGCGAGTGAGGCGCACCGTGACATCCCGAGCATCTGCTGGAGATGGAAAACCTGTTGCACCAAAGCTTGTCCAGTAAGATCTGTGGTCTTATACATTATATTTCGAAGTAAAATCACCGCTGCTGCTCTCAGTGAAGAAAGCCCAGAGGCGATGGCTGTGATGCCAGCCGATTTGTGCCGTCGGTCATAACCGAGCTGCCGTGACAGCAGAGCAAGTCGCCAAGGTTTGTGCTCCTTCGCGCGGTGCCGTGGGATCCGCGGGTTTTCTGCTCGTTGGCCGCAGAGCAGGGCGCAAAGGTCCGTCTGCGCAGGCCCCATGGGAAGATTACTGGAAGGGTAAAGTCGAAGGTGTGTTGTGTCAGAGCTGGCGTGCGGCTGTGCCCTGCTGGTGTGCGCCGCGGCCGCTGCAAAGTCAGCGTACCGATAGCGTTTCCTGCCTGGCCTGCTTAGTCATGCAATTGCAATATTTCCTTCGTGTGCTCCTAGAAAATATTGGTGATATAAGTACGACGTTTAGTCTCCACTTAAAAATGGATTCATACAGCTGTATAAGTCACGTTTGACTTTCTGCGATGCCATGTGCTCCCGTGGAAATAATTCTCGTTTCTCTTAGGCCTGAATAATTACTGGAATATAGATTTAATGAATATATTCCATGTCCTTCTCTCACTGAATTGAAAATCAGGTGCTTACCGTGGCTCTTTACGTTGTGGTAGCAGTCCAACGAAACCTGCTTGTCAGATACAATTTTACAGCCTAACTAGATTCTGACTCTAACCCTCCTTTTTTATTGAAAAAAAGTAAAGAGTTTGAGAGGTAGAGAAGGGGAGAGGTGAGGTGCGTGGAGTCAGCTGTCCAGAGGCTTTTTGTAGCTGCCTGTTTGACACTCGTGGGCGCAGCTTTAACACGTGGAGGCTCACGTGGGATTCCCCCGCTGCTGAGAACCGAAAGCGTGAGGCCAGCACGGGCTGGAGGGCGATGCCAGCACAATCTGCGCGTTCCCTCAGTGTGCGGGCGCAGAGAGCGGGCCTTGGGAGGAGCTGGGAGGGGGACGCGGTTGTTGGGTGTTCCCACGTTTGGAGAGCTGTCTTGGTGATCTGTTCCTCGCGATTTCTTTTTCTGCTCTGCCGGTATGAGGCTACTGTAATGCAGTTTGTGGGTGGCTGGTATTTTAGCTGTTCTCCCATCACACCGGCTTTCGGGCTGTGCTGAAGGGGAAGCCAGAGAGCATTTCTTCAAGGACTGTGGAATGGTGTGGGGAAGACAAGGCTGCTCTCTAGCAGCCTGCTTCTAACTGTTAGAGAAACAACACAAGTCTGCAAATTCAGAAGAGACGGAAAACTTTCAGGCTCGAATTGTAGAAGGCTGTGTTGTAGGATAGATAATTCGTATTATACCTCGCTATTTGTGTTCTTAAAGCTTCACGCTTCTTTGGTAATGACTGCTTTTCTTGAGGCGTTTGTCACTGTTTTGAAAGAGATGACATGACTTATAATCAAGCCTTCTAAAAATGTGCTGAATTTAAACAGCTCAGGCTGCCCGAGCCTACTTTGACTCCTATGAGGATTTTCCTGTGTCCCATACACGGAATTTTACAGATATTTTAGAGGGGAAAAAGCTATTCAGATAGGGACTTACACTAGGATTTTTTTCCTGACTTGTTTGTTGGTTGTGCCATCACAACGTGGGGCATTAAACATATAAAATACATTTTCTATGTTAAATTAAAGCTGCGGTCAGAGATGTATACATGTTGTGATACAGTTGCTTTTATACCAGTCGGCTTGAAACCCAATAATTCATAGTATATTCTTTTCCCTTAACTTCTTTGTCTAAAGAAAGGTTAATATTTTATTGCTGCAGCCTTACAGGAGGCTGGTAAATAAAAGCTTGAACATCTGAACAAGTGTGGCTGGGAAAAGCCGATGCGGAGTACCAGCAGCTCCCATTTCTGGGTGTAATCGAGTGGATTTTCAGGTGCTGGTCGGGCAGAGCCGGTAGGCAGCAACGCGCGGTACCTCCGCTACAGAAGGCTGGTTTGTGCAGCGCTGGGAGACGTGCAGCACGCGACAGGGGTGAGCAAGAAGCGCTGCTTCCAGGGGCTGACGTCCTTCGTCCCCGGCAAAACCCGAGGACAGCACGTCCCTGGGCGGCGCTGCGTTCCTTCAGCGCCCAGGAGGAAGGTCAGGCTGTGGGATGCGTGTGCTCACCGCTCCGGTCCTTGACACAGGCACGCTCTTAACGCTTGCTGCATGCAGTGATTATAAAAACCAAGGCAGTAAGCACCTGCTGCTGGGAAGATTCGCCTGTAAAGCAAATGCTGTGGGGTCGGGGAGTGACGTGGCTGTAAGGTGAAGCAAGAAAGGAGGCACAAGGAAGCCTGAGAGCTGCTCTGTTGCTTCCTGAGAGTATCCTGCTTGTGAGGTGGGTTTCTGGTACGGGGAGGAGCGGAGGCTTGTAAGGGTGAACTTATTACCAGGAGTGGAAGGCGGAGGGCAAACTTGAGGATATAAATCTTTTATATTTATATGTATGAATGGTGTGGGACTCTGGGATGCCTGGCACGCTGAGTGAGGATGGAATGCTACTGGGTAAGCTCTTGTAGAGAAGTGTAACAGTGCCCAGAGTCTGTGCTTTTGGTAACCCAAGCTGCTACAACAGAGCTACAGCTTTGCACCGAATTTCCTCCCAGGTTTCCTTCTCTTTTTCCCTTCTGTCACTGACGGGTGTTTCCTTCACAAACTTTAGGGTTAAAGGGTGTTTGACTCTCATGTTAATGTACCTTCCTCACTACGATGTGTTTTCTGCCCTGGACACTGTTCGCTGAAAGGCAACTGGGAAGGATGGTGCAACTACCCCAGGATGAACAGAACTACCCCAGAATGACAGCTGCTTTTATCACGAAGTTACTTAGTTAAGGGAGAGCTCAAGGTAGGAGAAACTCCAGGGTTTGACCAAAGGATCAAAAGGACTGGTAGGATTTCAAGAAGTGGATTTTTCCCCGTATCTCTTGACTGGCTTCCTGTAAGATGCTGGCACCCACCCAGCCTGCAACTGACTCCTGCAGAGGCAGCTGGAAGAGGCAGATAGTATCGGCATGGGAGGGACTGCAGGGGAGCGTGAGTGCAGGGGCGTTTCGTGGCCGGTGAGTTCTGCCAGCTCAGAGCTTCTGTTGCCCCCCTTGCCCCGTGATTTGGGCAGAAGACAGCAGTGCTGCGTCTTAACTGGGATTGCACGTGCTGACTGGCCAGCAGGTCCTGCCAAAAGGGAAGCACGTAATTGGTTTTGCAACAGCTGATGCGGCAAGCAAATGCTCCTTGCTTTTTTGTGCTTCTCACTGGGGGCGCCTTGGTATTGTCTTGTGTACCCTTTCCTTCTCCTGTGGTCTGAGTTCGTATGGCCTGGTGTCCAGCACTGCTGTTGACACTTGCACCACTTCCACCACTTCTAAGTGCAGAATCAACTGCAGCCTTTCTAATTTAAGGTTTTCTTTGTTTCAGTCTCAAGGCACTAGAGCAGTATCTTCCTTTTCAGAAAGAACGGAGCCTGATTAGCTGTAGTAACAACACTCACTCCATTTATCTTATCTTGCTCCTTTCTGTGATTAGCCAAACCCTGTAAACTGAGGAGCACGTGGGTTTTAGTGCAGGCATGTTTGTGGGAGGAGTGGGGCAGCGCAGTATTCATCCACAGGGCCTAGGCTCAACCAGATGAAGTGTGGTACCCAAGACAAGACTGAAAATAGCTGTAAGGTTAACTACTGCAAGGTATAGGTAATTGGGAGACGTGGGCATCTCTTACGGATGACAGAGACGAGGACAGCCACGATCCCTGACCTGGATGCAGATGTGAGTATATAACTCCATATATATAACTCCATACTGCTTTACAGGTTCTGGTGCACAGGAAGTATTCAGTGCTGCTCAGACCTGTGAATACTTACGTGCCTCCCAGAAAACACAGCATGTAAAAACAAAACCAACAACTTGTAGACAGTACTGAAGTAGATGTAAAAGTAAAAATGAGAGGTCATGAGGAAAGGCTTTAATATTAAACACGTTGACTTCAGAGAAACGAAGCCAAGTTGCTAGATGAGTGGTGCCTCAGGTGTACTTTGTAGAAATATATTCTGAGGGAGGTCTGCTTCAACTCCGTAAGCGTGAACTATAAAATACTAGCTCTTACCAAGAAATCACCAAATGAAAGATCTTTCAAGGGAATAGCCATCTTTTTGAGAGCAGCAGTGTATATTAACGCTGGTAGAATGGTAGTGCTTGATGGGAAAACTCCTAGAGAATGGTTTCAAAGTGGTTTTGAGTTTGATTTGCCATTCAAAACTGAGGATGATCACAATTAGGATTGAAACCAACATGAACTCTGTTTTATGAGATCCATACACCTTTTTTGGCTTCCTGGTTGTAATTTATGCTTTGATGATGGACTTGGCTGCGTACGTGTAAGGCATCAGACTTGGTTGCTGTTTTACAATGAACTTGTGAGGCCTTGTATCCTATATTCCTCCTGATTTTTCAGAGGTTGGTGATTCCAGCTCAGTTAATAAGGGCTGGATACCAAACAACATGCTGGAAGTTAAATTCAAAAGGTTTGAAGCAAAACCAAAGAATTTAGGTGGGAGGGTCCCTCTGCAGGTCTCTGGTCCTGGGTTCAACCTGGAGTTCCCATCCTGTTGCTCAGGGGCTTTTTCCATCCAGGTCTTGAAGCCCTCCAAGCATGGAGGTCACACAGCCGTGCTTCCAAGCCCCTCTTCCAGCCCTTGACTGTCCTCTTGGGGAAAACCGCTTTTCCTGTGTCCTGACAAACCCGCCTGTCTCAGCTTATGACCTCATCTCCCTGCTGCGTGCTTCGGGGAGCCTGGTTTTGGGGATTTACTCCTCACCAGGGCTGCTCCCCAGCCCGTCCTTAGAGAACTGTGCCCTGCATTTGCAAGCAGGTGCTTGGAAAGTTCCTGAGCATCAGGGGTACTGCTGGCTGGTGCTTGGGCAGCACAATCCCCCCGAAACCAGACAGTTGTGGAAAGGGATTTAGGTAAAAAGGAGGGAGTCCAAGCTGAGGCTAGAGCACAGGCCCTGTGCCTCACTGCGGGTGCTTGGTGTGCTAATGCAGAGACAAACCTGGAGTACCGAGCCTAGCCAGCTGCTTGGGATGGATTTCCTTAGCACGTCGTTGGTGAAATATCAAAAAGCATTTGAGTTCATCAAGGCCTGGTGTTCCAGCAGCCACCAGAAAGTGAAATCGGGTGAACCGTACTTGGAAGTCTTAGCTTTTAAAGGGATGAACTTGCTCACATATACGTTTTAGGCAGCTCTGTTATCTTGCCAAAGCGTATCTGGAGGTCAGCCAAAAAAAAAAACCACCTGCAGAAGCCATAACTGAGTGCAGAGACCTCAGGCTAGTGGTACTTGTGATGCTTCTTGCTCTAGCACGAGATCAGAAACATCCAGTTTGGATTCCTCTGGATTATTACCAGGTGTACATTTCGGGTTAAATACGTGTTTGGGGGATTTTCCAAACACAACTCTTAATACAGACCAATTTTGAAACCAGTCTGTCATTAAACAGTTGCTGAGGTTTACAAATGTCTGTGTTGCTCAGGGGAGATCGGAGCCAGCAAATAATCATCCTACACGCCTTTATCAGAGGCAAATGTGAGCTATTTTTAAATATTTGTGCCTTTTACTCAGAGGCAGTTGGAGGCTGTGCTGTTCCACACCGTGCAAGGGGCGTGAAACAACCGTGGGGTTTACCTTTATTCCTATTAGCACTAACGAGATTGCAACGTGTGTTTCAGATCCCAAAGAAGAGAAGGAAGAGGAGGAGGTTTCCAGCCTCCTCAGCCATGACTCCACTGCCAGCACAGCCCGGCCCAGCAGAAGCTGGCGCAGCAGCAGGTCGGCCGCCGCGGCCCGCCAGCGCGACACCGAGAACTCGCGTGCCTCCAGGTCCAAGACCGGCTCCCTGCAGCTCGTCTGCAAGTCAGAACCAAACGTGGACCAGCTCGAGTACGGTACGTGGGCAGCCCTGGCACGGAAGGTAGGCGGTGCCTGAAGACAGGCAGATCCTGGGGACCTCTGAAGGGAGCTGCACGTGGGTGTAACTTGGGGAGCTGTACGCGCCTGGTACAGGCGTGGTGCTTCTGTGTCACGAGCACCTTCTGCCACCGGTGCTCCTGGCGCTGAGTGTTGGTGGAGGTATCTCGAGACAGATGAGCTCACTGCAGAGATCACAGGTTGAAACTTTCACTGGTGACTTTTCCTTTCAGAGGTCACAGAAGAGCATCAGTCTCCAGCTGGAATCAGGTAGGAAGCTCTTGCTTTGTGGTATTTCTTCATATTTAATGTCAAGAAGGGGGAAAAATACAATCTCAAGCTTTTCAAATGCTTGTGACAGGGTTTGTGGGAAGAGTAGAAGTTGTTCTCATGCAGTCCTGACCCTTTATATTTTTGTTTTGGGTTGCTGATGGACTGCAGGTGTCAGGAAGTATGGTTGAAATGTATTTGGTAGGGGGGTGGGCATCTCACCTTGTAGCTTTATTCCTTCTGCAGCAGGTGCTGTAATTGGTTGGGCTCACAAGAAGGGGCTGCTCTGCTTCGCCTGTCTGCTTTGGCTGTCATTATGCTCCTTAGTCAGTGCAAGCTGTTAGCTTTCCCCAGTCACGTGGGATGAAAAAATGCAGTGTAAAAGTGTCGTTCCCATCCTGTGGGGTGGTGCATGAATATTCCTGCAGTAGTGCTGAAGTTGTTGCCGCTAAGCTCCTCTGTTCTCCTTTTCTCCCAGCAGCGATGATGAGGAAGAGATCCTTGTCAGCGAGGAAGAAGTTCCCTTCAAAGATGATCCAAGAGATGAAACCTACAAGCCCCATCTAGAAAAGTATATTAGATTACCTACTTACTGTTTGTAGGCCAAGAACAATTGTGACATCGTAGTTGAACAAGCTTAATATGACCCAGAGAACCTGTGCTACTTGCTGAGGTGGAATGGCTCCCATTGAACTGTTTCCCTACAGCTATCGGGACCATTTTTCTCTAGTGGTCTAGAGCTATTAGGGCCCTGCTGGCTGTCAGGTTCTTCTTTGATCCTACTTCCTGATTAGAAAAATGGGGTTTGATTAAAATAGAAACTACTACCCAGTTCTTGCTTAAATCTGTGTAAAAAGCAGACACTACTTTTTAGTAGTGTGGAAGGAGAGAAGCCCTTGGTGTTAACATGATGAAGAACCAGACGCTGCCAGCCAGAGGTGCTCAGAAGAGGCTAAGAGGAGAGAGGGGCATGAGGGTATCTTTGAATACATGCAGGTGGCCACTTAACATCGGAGTAATGCACTGTATTTGTGTCTCTGTAGGGAAACCCCAAAGCAAAGGAGAAAAGCTGGCAAGGCAAAGGAGGAAAAAGAGAAGCAGAAAGAGATTAAAGTAGAGGTAAAAGAAGAGAGTGAGTTTCATGAAGATGAAGAGCCACCAAGGAAGTGAGTAAAATTCTGTAACTATACGTACCATTGTGTATTATATACTTTGCACTCTTGCTAGTGTACAAGAGTGGTTTTTATTGTTGTTTTCCCCTTTCTGGGTCTGAAAGACAATAGGGCAGAGCCTCTTGTTCTTACAGAAGTGCTGCTTCCTAGTGTCTTGCCTGTGTTTGGCAAGGAAAAAGAGTTAATGTTTTCATTTAGTTTCGGCAAAGTTTTTTCAATGCTGTGGTTTAGTCAGCCTACCTGGATATGGCCACATCCTGTGAAATACTTCAGAGAGTTTTTAAAAAAACAGGCTTCAGCTGTGATGTCTGAAGTGTGTTAGGCTTACATGTATTTATTAGACTGTTAGAAAGCCAGTCTGGGAAGGCCAGTTCTCTTCTGCTGTGTGCCTAGAGACGGATGGGAGAGCACTCTGTACACATCAAGTGTCATTTTAGTACGTTTGGGACTTACACAACAAAGCTCAGGAAAAACAGCTGGGTTCTCCCTTATTTTGGAGAAAATAAGAGAACAAACTTACATTGCCTAGTTGGTCACTGGTACTTTGAGTGGAGCCTCAAAATACTTGTCCTCTCACTTGAACTCAATCCTGAAGCTTGCCTTCTGGCAAATGAGAGAGAGAATGGATTTGTGTCAGGGTCAAAATCATTCAGGTAGGCTGGAAAAAAAAGTTTTTGTACTTGATCTCATCTGTGAGAAATGGGAGCAAATGTGGCTCCGTCTGCTGGCCTGCGGTGCGGGGCTTTGCACACCTCTGTTTGAACTTCTGGTGCTGTTTCCAAGCTGTAGCAGGACCAATTTATTGTGGAGGGAAGTACAGATGTTTGTATTTTGGAGAAGGTTTTCTCCTCCTAAAGGTAGCTTTCAGAGACTTGTGGTTGTGTTGTTGGACTGGTGCTGCTTTTGCCCATAAGAACCTGTGCAGCTTCTGAAGGCTTGGCTTGAATGCTGAGTGCCTGCTCAGCTTGTTTACTGGCATGGTCTCGCTATCGATAAAGATGTCTCAATACAGTCTAGAAAAGACTCCATCAGCCTGCTGTTAAGTGTCTTGGTGCAGCAGTGTGATCAAGCAGGCGCATTGTTCGGGGTAGAGCTATTGCTGGGGGTTGTATTTTACATGTAAACGCGGGTCTGCTCAGAGCACAGACTTTATTTTGTCTTGACAGGTGTGTAAGCTGTTATAGTTAATTCAGACAACTGAAAAATAGCTGCTAGACTATCAATCGCTTTCTTCCTAGCCTCCCAGACTGATGTGTTTCACGTGGTATGAAATGTTGCCCAATAGAGCAGAGGAAATAAAAGGCACTATCAATTCTGGACTGTGTGGGCAAAATTATATGTTTATTAAAAATTCATTAGGAAATGAGAGGGATTGTGAGAGCAAACCACATAAAGCATTTATTTCTCAAGAATATTGCCTTCCTCTGAATCTGCATCAAACTTGGTCTTTATTGATTTATCTAGAGCTTGCATTAATGAGGCGATAGCTTGCTAACTGTCTGCAGCAGGAACCTATAAAAGCAGAATCTTGTGTGCTCACGTGCAGCCTGGAAAGGTCTGAATTTAATCAAGGGCTGCAAGTTGGTTAGACAGTCGCAGGTTTGAAAGAAAAATGTGAAGCATGTCACGCCTGGTAGAGGGTTTTTAAAATAGCAGTTCCTCGCTTTATTGTGGCAGAAGACTTGGTAATTTGTAACCACAGCCTGCTGGGCTGTGGCTGCCTGGTACCTCTTCACTGGTGTTTGATGGGTTGTGAATGGTGGGCGATGTGGGAAAATGTTCTTACTGCTAGGTTTGGCCCTAGTCTTGCAGCCGCAGTTCGCTTGGCTGTATCGGGAGTGGCAGAGTGGTGTGAGATCTGCCACTAGCCACCAAATGTCACGCAGAAAAAAAAAGCGTGACCCAGGTATCAAAAATGTGAGGGTGTTTCACAGGGACTGCTCTTCTGCATGATGCAGGAGTCGTGCAAATTGCAGGGACAATTCACATGAGGGCCTGGTTACTTGCTTTCCTTAGGGGATCTGCCCATCTACCCCATGAGTAATTACTCCTTTGAAACTCCTTTGAAGCTCATCAGCCACTTTGATCCAGAGCAGGTGCCTGTTTAATTCTGACTTGCTGGGTGCAGTGTTATTTTTCAGCCTAAAATTGCAGAAGAGCTCTGTAGTGTTGTAGCACGCTGCTGCAGTACTGATGTAAAGAAGCCTCTTTCAATTCTCTCTGTAACTGCTACAGGAGGGGAAGGAGAAGAAAGGATGACAAGAGCCCGAGGTTGCCCAAGAGAAGGTAAGTGACACCCCTCTACTCAGTTGGGTTCTGAAGACTTGCTTCCTCTGTGTCCTACACAGATGTTAACTGTCTTAGAGGCATCTCTCTCACACAGTACAGAAATCTGCATTAAAGGGAGAAAAAAAATAGCATCATGTATTGACTTCCCTGCTTTCTTTCCCTTTTTTCCTGTGGGTGTTAAGTTTGATTTCTTCCCAGCCGTTTTTTTAATCTCATCTGAGTTGATCCCTACCTTGGCAGCCTACAGAGGTAAGGTTTTGGGGAGCTTTGCCTCTGTTTTTTTTTTCAGTTCTGGTGAGAGCCCTCAGATAGTTCTAGGAACAGAGCAGCCTCTTGGCCAGAATCTCTATAAGCATAGCCCAGACAGGAATACTGGAGCAGTGATCCCTTGCTCTCACGTTACTGAACTGCTCTCACGTTACTGAACTGCACTCACATTCATTTATCTTGCGCTGCCTTAGCTTTGGATTTCTCAGCTGACCTCTCTGCTCGTTTCCTTACTGGTCTCTTAGGAAGAAGCCCCCGATACAGTACGTCCGCTGTGAGATGGAAGGCTGCGGCACCGTCCTGGCTCACCCGCGTTACCTGCAGGTGGGCTGAGATGTTCTGCTGCTTGGTGGCGTACGTGTGAGGGCAGGGGAGGGCCACCTGCACCAGGGCCTGTCACTGTGGAGGGGGGCCATCTGGGATCAGAGTGCTTCAGCCGTCGTCTTAGCCGTGTAAAGAGAGAGCTTACAACCTTTCGCTCTTCTTTCTCAGCATCACATCAAGTACCAGCACCTGCTGAAGAAAAAATACGTGTGTCCCCATCCCTCCTGCGGTCGGCTCTTCCGCCTCCAGAAGCAGCTCCTGCGGCATGCCAAACACCACACAGGTACAGGGAGGTGGGGAACAGATCCAAACTCCTCCCTGGGTCGTGGAACAGAGGGAGGGTGGGGGGGAAACCTCCGGTGCTTAAGGAGGGAGTGAAGCTAAGGCAGATGGTACAGACTTGCAGCAGTGGAAGAATATTACTCACTTTTAGATTGCAATCTTTTAAGGAAATGAAAGGAAATGGGCTATAGAGTTCTCGATTCACCCTCTGGCAAGTATCAGTCAGGGGTTCTGTAGAGGGATAAAACGAGCCAAGCTTTATCCTAATTTGCCACCCTTCAGCACTGGTCAGAATGGATAATTAACTCGTAGAGTCTTAATCATGCCTTAACTCTCCATCAGTTTCTGTGGTGTCTTGTGGGACACCTCCTCCCTTGCTGTCTGCTGGCCTCCCAGCGCTTCTCGTTCTGCTGCTTCCTGGGCAGCTCTGCCTACAGCATGAGAGCGGGGAGGGCCAGCAGGTCTGCAGGAGAGTGACGCTGCGACTGGTGTTGCTTTTCAGATCAAAGGGATTACATCTGCGAGTACTGTGCCCGGGCATTTAAGAGTTCTCATAACTTGGCGGTGCACCGGATGATCCATACAGGCGAGAAGCCCTTGCAGTGAGTACCTCTGCCTCTCTCTTACCCTCCCGAGTGACCCGTGGATATATCTGCCCTTGGACTGCTCCGAGAGCAGCTCTGAAGGCAGGGCTGGACCCTGTTCCCGGAGTCCCAGCTCCCTTTAAACACGCAGCTGTAGGAGTGTTTGGATTGCTGCTTGTTGTCTCACCTGTTCCTTCAGGCAGTGCCTCAGATCTGAGGAGCATGAGTAAGCCCCTGTAAATATCTCTGGAAGGGCTGGCGCCGAGGTGGCATCCCATGTTAACGAGCCCCCGCTGCTTTCCTGGGCCGCCTCTTTGCCCCTGTCTACACCAACGCGTGCCGATGTCCCTTTGTTGTGACCTCCCCCTTCTCCCCTTCCCCAGGTGTGAGATCTGTGGGTTCACCTGCCGGCAGAAGGCCTCCCTGAACTGGCACATGAAGAAGCACGACGCCGACTCCTTCTACCAGTTCTCCTGCAACATTTGCGGCAAGAAATTCGAGAAGAAGGACAGCGTCGTGGCCCACAAAGCCAAGAGCCACCCCGAAGTGCTTATCGCTGAAGCACTGGCTGCCAACGCAGGTGCCCTGATCACCAGCACTGACATCCTGGGCACTAACCCCGAGGCCATCGCGCCGCCCACTGATGGCCAGGGCCTCCCCCTTCTTCCCGACCCACTGGGAAGCGCTGCCCCGGCGGATTGCCTGCTGCTGAACCCCGACGGGATGCCCAAGACGTATTGCGGCGGGGCGGAGCGCGTGAGCCTGGTGGCTGACGGCAAGCTCTTCGTGGGCAGCGGCAGCAGCGCAAACCCAGAAGGGCTGGTCATGAACACAGAGATCCTGGGAGCCACCACGGAGGTGCTCATCGAAGATTCAGACTCCACTGGACCCTAGTGGGTGGGGAGCACGTGGGTGCTGGGACAGCTCGGACTCTGTATTTAAAAGGAAAAACAATGGAGACGCGTATTGAAAGAGAGAAAAGCAAAACTTAAAATACTAGTAAATAACCGAAGGGTCTGCTCTCCTCCGGCGTGGATCACGGCACGTCCTCTTTCTCCCAACCACTTCTGTCTTGTCACTGCTCCTTTGTAGGAAAGGGGCACATGCTGCCGTTACCAGAGCAAGTTGGACCGAGCGACGGATTTCTCCGAGGGAGGGGGAATGGCCGAAACCCTTCGCTCTGCCCCAAAGCAGATGCCTTTCTTGACGTGGCCCCACTTGGAAACTAGAAAGCATTTCGATGCGCTCTGGACGAGTTTCTTAGGACTCCCTTCCGCCCCGTGGTCCCAACTTCTATGCATCACTGCACTCTGGTCCTTGCAGTCTCGTTCTTCTTCCTGGGGCTGGGAGGTTGGCTTGGCACTTTAGGCCCCCTCGGCAGGGCGAGCTGTGGAGGAGCGCGCGTCCCCGGCCTCACCGCACTCCTCTGCTCTGTCTCTGGCAGGAAGTTGAGGGAACGCCCTGGCTCGTAGATCATGTTTGCTTGGAGAGGCCCCGGGGGCTACGGGAGCCCTGCGTGGGAGAGGCAAGGAGGAGCATCCCAGTTTGACGACAGTAATTTGCACTTTGAACATGTTTCGTTTTTGTGTTGTGGTAACGAGATTCCTTATTTATTGATTAAAAAGGGTCGGTATTTTTTAGTTCTGTTCTCGGTGGGTGGGGGTGGAAGGGGTTCGGGCTGTTCCCCGGGAGGCTCCTTCACGCTAGGGAGTCGCAGGGAGCATGCCGTGCCATCCTGACAGCCGCTGGGAGGAGAGCTGAGGGAAGGCAGTGTTCGGGAGTCAGATCTCTCTCGTAGCTTTTCCAGAGTAGAGGGAGAGCCCCCGGAGAAGAGCCTGTTTTGCAGTGGGAGTCTTTGCGGCAGCGTTTTAGCAGGAGGATGAGGTGAGTGCTGGAACAGCTGGCTCTGGTCTCCTTCCCTCCCAGCTCCTCGCATTAAGTGCTCTTTCTGCGTCCCCTGACTCCGTAGCCTCGCAGGGAAGGACATCGTTAGCCAGGAACTTGTTCTCGTGACTTAGGGCTGTTGTGAGCCGCTTGGTGGTGGGGGATGCTGTGCTCCTCATCCACCTCTGCCTCTCCTTTCCGGGTGTAGACAAAAGATACAGGAGCAGAGACCGGGTACGGTCGTCTCAGGCGAATTTATCCAAGGCAGTAGGCTGAGGGAGGAGGAAGGGGCCGTTGGCTCGCTCCCTGCCTCCGTTCTGGGGAGCGTTGTGCAGCTGTGTGCTCAAAGCTCCTCGCTTCGGCACAAAACGCCCCTGCTTTCCACGGAGCCTTGTAGTTTGAGTGTCGCCTGCTGGCGTAGCTGGGACAGACCTGAACCCTCGGAGAGGCTCGCATAGGATGTGACACGTCTGGTATTTAGACTCGGATCTTTTTCGCTCTGTTCTCTGACACTGTGTGTGGAGACTCAGTGGCCTTGAATTCTTAGTGTTTTTTTTGGAAGAGGTGAAAAATAACCTGGGCTTTTTGTTTGTTTCCTTGTTTTCTTTTTTTTTTTTGGTTGGGTTTATGTGCTTGGAACAGAGCCCAAGTGTTTTGTCCAAGCGCACGGTCAGCAAAATCGGTCTGTAACAGCAGCCAGGCAAAATCGGGTATCTGGGGTCTGGAGAACAGCAATAAAATGTGGAATTCAATTGGAAGCTTTTACAGGAAACTGACTCTAAACACCCACTCTGTCCCCTGTGCTGCCTGGAAATCCAGCTGTGGCCCGAGCCTGACAGCTTTTACGGGGTCACTTGTCCTGATTTCCCCTTTCCCTTCTCCACTGACGTTGAAGTCTGTTTCTGAACAAGCCAAAACGCTTCTGGTGGTGGGGTGCTTTGTGCTCGGGCAGTTCGCAGCCCTGGCGTCTTGGTGTGAGCATCCAGGGTGTGAGCATCCCCTCCCTGTTCCTTGAGTGTGGCTCCTGTGCTTCTCCTGGGGGTAGGCAGGAGGGCTGCAGCACCCCTGGGCAGGCATCTCCTGGAACAGCACGCACGACAGGCACGCAGTGGGGTGGTGGTGAAGCACACAAACCAGTTTCCTTAGTTGGGGTGATACAACCTCGTGCTTGGATCAATTTGTTGTGATTTCCAGGGGGGAGTTTTAGGGTGGCCAGCTAGTTTTCCCCCTCCCCACACCCCCCTTCCTAGCTAAAGGGTCACCGCACAGCCCAAAGAGGATCAGACCCAACCATGATGGTTTCACCCACCGGCAGCGAGGGTCTCCTGCCCAGGGCGGTGGGTGTGAGTGGGGGCAAACACCTCTCCTGCCTGGGATCCCACTGCCCCTAGGGGATGTGCCACTGTAGTAGGGTTTTGCTATTTTCCCCCAGGTTGCTGCAGCCCCTCTGCTGCTTTTCATGCCCTGCCACTGCCCCCGCAAGAGGTGCGGAGCAGGCAGAGCCTTGCACAGAACACTAAACTAAAGGGAGAGCTTGGGCTTTTGTTCTCCGAGATCGACACTAAAATGCTTCTGGGCCACCAGCTCGCTCCCTACCGGTGCTGCAACACTCAGCACCTGGCTGGGAGGTGAGGGAGGCTGCCTCGTCCTGCGCCTGCCCCGAGCAGAGCAGCGCAGTTGTCAGCGGCTGCGGGATCAAGCAGCTTGCTCGCCTCCCACCTCATTCCTGGCCTTGAGACCTCTGATCCCTGCCTCGCCCTCCCGTGCGCCCCCTCATAGCTTCCCTTTTTCTTTTTCTGGTCTCGGCGGGTTGCCTGTCTGTCCTCTAACCACAGCCTGCTCGCCCTGCTGCAGGAGAGACTGGTGTAACTCCTTCCCTCTCCCCTTCCATGCCCTACAACTGACACAGCCCTCCTGCTGCCCCTTCCCTCAGCGTCTCTCCTTCACTCGCATGCAGTTTGCTTCAATAAATTATTGTAGTAGTTTGCAATAAACTTTTTTTTGTATTTTCCCCTGTATTTATTTATTATCATTTTTTTTTCTCCTCCCCGGGAGGGAAGCCAGGGCCTGCAGCAGGGTGGGCTGGGGGTAGGGGCCTTGGCAGTGCTTTCTGCAGTAGCCACCAGGTGGCACCGGTGCTGCTGGGCTGGCCTTGGGGAAGCTGGGGGTTGCCCCCATCCCCACTAGCCCCTAGATCCCCCCCGGTGGCCCTCAGTCCCCCTGGTAGCCCTGAGCCAGGGCAGGGCTCATAGCGGTGCGGTTGTAAAGGGAAGCTGCTTTTCAACTCTCATTTTTCTCTTAATCTGGGTAACACGTAACTGAAATAAACATCTTGAGGAAAAAGCAAATAAACCCAAAAAGGGCTGGTTTTTGTGTGGTGCTCGTGTTTGGGGGGGGGTGGATCAGGGGCCTCCTACTCCGTGGCTCTGCTTCAGGGCAGGCCCCTGCAGGAAATGGTGGCTGGGTTTGGGGGGGCCACGCAGCAAGAAGAGGGCAGCAGGCAGGACCCTAAAGCTCCGAGGGCTTTGGGGTGCAGCCCTGAGGGCTTTGGGATGAAGAGCACCACATCCCACAGCTGGGGCCGGGTGTCCCCGTGTCCCCTGTGCCCTGCTCAGGCCCCAGGCTGCAGTCCCCGCTCAGCTGTTGAGCAACGTCCCGGCTTTGCTCGCCTCTTCCCGGCAGTGGTTTCCTGCGCTCCGGCCTGAGTAGGGGGAACGGGGCCGGGGCCGGGGGCTCAGCCCGGTGCTCATTTCGCTGCGGGGAGGCTGGAGAGGGTCTGAGCTGGGGCTGGGAGAACCTCCTGCTGCTGCTGGGCGAGCCTGTTCCGGGCAATAGGCTTAAAGAGTGGCAAAGCGTGGGGGGAATTAGGGAAATAATCTGTCGCTGTTGATCCCAGAGGCGGGAATTTGCAGCGTCGTGCCAGGCCCCAGGCGCGGAAGAGGGGGAGAGCCGGGCCAGCGGACGCGTGAGCAGAGCTCCCGGCTGGAATGCACCAGCTCAGCACGGGATTGTCCTTCCCGGGCCAGGCGGGCGCCGCGCCGTGAGCCCGGAGCCCGGGACGACCGCCTGGGCCATGGCAGCAGCAGACACCCCCTCGGCCACCACCCTCCGGCGCCGCGACTTGTGCAGCCGCGGCATCCGCCTGGCCAGGAAGATGCGTTCGGACGTCGCCGACCTCCTGGACATCTACGTGAGTTCATCTCTGCCCGCGCCCCGAGGCTGCTGCCAGCGGGGTCTGGGTCTGACGCCGGGCGGCTGTGACGGGGCACGGGGCCTCTGGCACGCGGCCGAGCTGCTGAGCTGTGGGACGAAATGCTGCCGACGCCTCGGCCTTGGGGTCTCAACGCTGTGGACTGATGCTTGGGTGATCCCCTGCCTCTCAGCATCTGCCCCTGTGCCCAAAATCACCTTGGCATGCACCACGGCTGGGGGCAGCGGCGGGGGGCTGCTGAGGGTCCCCGTTTCTCCCGGCACCACTGAGCCCCGGCTGTTTTTTTCCCCGTGCAGGTGGAACGGCAGGGCTTGGACGCCTCGGTCAGCGTGGCGGCGGTGGAGGGGGTGCCGGCGGCGGCAGCGGAGCACTGGAGCGAGCAGACGGGGACCCAGCGGCTCCTGGACAACCTGGCGGCGTACCGGGCCTTCCGCACGCTGCTGGCCCAGATGCTGGAGGAGCAGCGGGAGCAGCTGGGCGACGCCGACGCCGCGCTGGGCCGGGCGCTGGCGGCCGTCCTGCTGCAAGTCTCGGCCTTCGCCTACCACCTCGAGGAGCTGCTGGAGCTGGAGAGCCGCGGGCCCCCCGGCGACGAAGGGGACGGGCCCCCCGCGCCCCCTCGCCTCAGCCTCTTCGAGCAGAAGCTGCGGGGCCTGGGGGTGCTGCGGGAGCTGGCCCAGTGGGCCGTGAGGTCCGTGAGGGACCTGCGGCAGCTCGCCCGGCCCGGCACCGGCACCGGCTCAGCCCCTGGCCTGGCCGAGGGCCAATGATGGCCGCATGGGTAGCAGGGAGCCTGGGTCTGGTTAGGGTTTAGCAGGGGGGGGTCAATCCAGCAGGACTCCTTTCCCACCCCTGCCGAGGGCTGCTCACAGTCACAGGGGATTTTGGGGTGGGGGGCGGACGGGGGAGAGCACGCCACTAACCCCAGAGCCCCCACGCTTTTGGTGCCGTTCCCTGGGGGCTCCCTTTCCCAGCTAGGGAAGCAGAGGCACGGGGAGGGAAGCCCTGGAAGGACAAGGCTCGGGATGAGTCTGGCTCTGCGTGCCAGGGGTTTGCAGGTCCCAGAGGCCGGGGTCCTTCGTGAGCAAGGACAGGGCTAGCCTGTGCCGTGAGACTTGCTTGGTTGCTGCCTCTTTTCATGGCTTGATGCTGCTTCACGAGGAGGGGAGCTGTGGTGGGGCTCTTGTAGAGGCAAGGCAGGAGCAAAGGGATGTGAAAATAGCACCTGGTGAAAGGAATTGTGCCCCATTTGCAAAACCCAAGGCTTTGCCTCCTTCAGGTGGTTCCTTTTCCTTCCCCGCCAGCTGCTCCTGCCCAATTTGTGTTCTCTGTGCGTTGAATTTCTGCGCTAACTGCTTGGGGGCTCGCTCGGGAGGGGTTGGTGGGGGTTTGAGCAGGGGGGCATTTCTCAGCTGCTCCGACAATACAACAGAGAGGATCTGTTAACCGAAGGCTGACTTGGAAGACCCTCCACAAGGATGTTGGTGCCTCCAGGCCACAATTAGGACTGGAGATGGCTTGGAGAAACTAACAGCCCCAACCTGCATCTCATACCCTGCGAAGGGAGCAGCCGTGAGGCTTCTCAGCTGCCTTGGCCGTTGTTTTTTTTTTGTTTTTTTGTTTGTTTTTCCCTTTATGGCTATGATGGCTGTTGGCTGCTGAGTGAATAAAGTGCCTGGGAGATCTCCTGGGGAGCCGTGACTTCTTGGAGGAGGAGGGACAGTGGGACTGAGCCTCGCCAGGCTCTGCGTGCGCTGCCCTGCTCCTATCCCAGCCAGCGCTTCTCTCCGTGCCTGGGTGGCCTTGGGAGGGTCCCTCCCTGTGGGGTGAGGGGTTTGGGAGGGACGGGATGCTCTGGGAGGAAGCTCAAGGAACTGGCAGAGGTGGTGGAGTTCACCAGGGAGGTATAACCAGCATCGTGCCCTGTCCCCGTGTGCCTCTGCCTTCCTCCCTGCCCCCTGAGAGCAAAGCAGGGGGTCCCTGTTCCCTGGGGTGCGGGGGGAAAGCCTGGGAGCGTGGTGTGGGCACGAGGCTTGGAAATGCCCAGCCAGCCCTGCACAAAGCAGCTTTGTCCCCGCGGGCGGTGGAGGCGCCGGGCACAGCGCCTGCTGCAGCACCAGTGGCGTCTGCAGGGGCGTGGGGGGCACCGCGGGGGGGGCAAAGGGCAGGGCAAATGGGGCCACGGGGCTGGGGCTGCCCCGTGGGGCGAGGGTGCCCAGCGTGTGGGGTGGGAGGGCGCCCGCTTTTGGTGGGTGGCAGCCACAAGGCAGGATGTGCACCTTCCATGTTATAAATTGCTTCGTACATCACATTCCTCACCGCTGCTTATTGCCTGACATCTGCTTTGCAGCTCGGATCGGATTATTTGCAATGTTTCTACCGCCGTGCACTTGTGAACAACAATTTCTGGCTTTTTTTTTTTTCCAGGATTAGTCAAAGTCCCTTCTCCAGCAGATGTTTCTCTCTGCTATGTCTTGTTTGCTCTGTGCACTTGTCACCAACTTTCCTTTCTCCTCGTGCCCCCTCGAGCTCAGCAGAGGCCAGGGGCTCACACCGTCCCCTCCCGCTGCCCCTCACCCCCCACAGGCAGGAACCACACTTCCGATCCCATGTTCCTTCTGGGACACGGGATGGACAGCAGGTGGGAACAGCTCCCTTTCATCCTGCACTGCCCGAGCACCTTAATGTCCCTGGGGGCCGTGGGGGGGGCCCACAGCCCTGGCATGGGGCCCTGCAACTCGACCTTTCTGGAGCACGGTTTGGTTTACGAAGCCAGGGCGGTGCTGGCGATGCTTCGAGGTGGCTGCCACCATAACCAGAGCCGGCGTGAAAAATCGAGCTGTCACCAGCCCCCCCGTGGCCCGGCTGATGTTCGCTGCCAGCTGGGCGAGCGGCCCCAAGCCCGGAGCTCTCCCTGCCAGCAGGCCCCAAGCGCGGCACAGCTGTGGTGACACCCGAGCCCCTCGGGTTTCAATTTCATGTTTTCAGCTGAAACGCAGATGAGGACCGTGAAGTAAACGGTTCTGGCGAGATCTGGAGGCATCTCGTGGCTAGCCTCCCAGGATGGCGGTAGCCACGTGGCTAACAGTAACCCACCAGGATCGTGCTTTGGGACAAGAGAAGGGATTTGCGGTGCTGGTGGCAGTGGGAGGTGGGCCGGGGGGGCTGGGGGCTGCACCGTGGGCTCTGCAGCACTGGGGGAGCCCCCACGGGCAGGGTGACGATGGTGGGGCACTTCGGGTGCATTTTTTGCCTGAGCAGGGCTTGTGAGAGGTGTTTGCGCCCTCACCAAGGGAATGAAGCCAGGAGGGTCGGGATTCACCCTCCTTGGGGACACCAAGCTCTATGGTGGCATTTCCAGACGCACAAGGAGGCACAAAAAGCCTTTCTTCGTACTCAGTACGTGAGATTTTGGGGTTTTGGGTGACATTTGTGTGGCGCTGCTTCCCTCTGGCCTCTCCAGCAGCAGCCCTGTGTTGCAGCAGGGGGGGAGCCCCCCCCAAACCACCCCAAGGATGTGTTTAATTCCCCAAACCCAAACATTTGGGTTGTGTTGTGTTTGGGTTGGGTGTGCCTGGGGGCGAGTTGCGTAGGTTTTAAACCTGCACAGGCTTTCCACCTGTAGGTGGGAAGGATTTCCTCGGTTTCCCCAGGGGGTGCTTGCCTTGCTCCAGGTGAAAACCCAGCGTGGGCTCGCAGTGGCACCACCAGCATCCCATGAAGCCCCCCGTTCCTGCAGGAAAATGCACTCCCAGGGACGATGGGGCGATTTGCTCCACCTTCATCATTTTCCATCCCCCCTATTTGTCCCATGTTCACAGCTCAGCATCGCCCCAGTCAGTCCCCACCTGCTTTATTCCCTCTTTTTGCCCCTAGTTACATCTTCCCTGATGGCTTTTCATCGCAGGCGGCGGCGGCAGACACTCCATGGGCTGGGCAGTGCCTGGAAAACAGTACTTACTGCCTGAAAAACAGTATTTATTGCCTGGAAAATAATATTTATCGCCTGGAAAATAATATTTATCACCTGGAAAACAGAATTTATCAGGAGCTGAGCTCTCAGTGATGCCCTACAGCCACAGCACCCCCGGGGTCCCCGTGTCCTGGGGGAGGGTCACCCCCGACAGTGGCGGTGTGGGACATGGGATTTGCCAAAATCCTGCGGGTACAAGGCGTGGGGGCAGCGTTCCTTTATTTTTTTGGGGTGATTCTCCCCAGAATGGGCCAGGATGGGAAAATGAAGTCCGGTGGGTGCCGGTGCTGGTGCTGGCGGGCTGCGGGAGCCCAGCCCGGGTGCCCCTGGAGGTGCGAGGCTAATTTGGGGACACCTCCGGCGTTGCCTCAGTGTCCCGGGCGGATTTTGGGGTGTCACAGAGGGGCTGCACCCCGCCGCCCCCCCCCCCCCAGCAATGGCTCCTCCCGGCTGCGCTCCCCCCGGGGCGAGATGGTCGGCGCCGCGGGGGGCGTGGCCTCGTAGCAGTGGGGGCGTGGTCACGTGCCGACGGGGGCGTGGCCACGGAGCGTTAGGGGCGGGGCGCTGTGGCACTGGGGGCGTGGCCGCGAGGGGTTGTGGGCGTGGTCACGGGGGGCGGGGGGCGTGGCTCTCCGTGGCGCCCCGCCGCGCGCTGGCGCGGGCGCGGGAACGGGGCGGGCGCAGCGGTGCGGAGCGGAGCGGAGCGGAGCGGAGCCGCCTCCCGCTGCTGCCGCCGCTGCCGCCGCCCGGCCGGGGAGAGGCGCTGCGCTCCGGCCCGGCGCTGAGCCGCGGCCTTCCCCTCCGCGCCCCCTCGGCGGACGGCCCCGGGGCGGGGGCAGGCGGGCGGGCAGCCCCGCGGAGCATGCGGGAGCCGGCGGGGCGGGCTGCAGCGGCGGCGGGGCGTCTGCGGCGGGGAGCGGGAGGAGGTGAAGGGGGCTGAGGCGGCGGGGAAGGGGGCTGAGGCGGCTCGGAGGAGCGATGCTGCTCGCCTCGGCCGTGGTGGTGTGGGAATGGCTCAACGAGCACGGGCGGTGGCGGCCCTACAGCCCGGCCGTCAGCCACCACATCGAGGCGGTGGCCCGTGCCGGGCCGCGGGCGGGAGGCAGCGTGGTGCTGGGCCAGGCCGACAGCCGCCTGGCGCCTTACATCATCGACCTGCAGTCCATGCACCAGTTCCGCCAGGACACCGGTGAGTGAGCCCGGGACGCACCGGACCCGCTCCTTGCACCCTGGTGAGGGGCTGCACAGCCCGGCTGCACCGTGCCGCTGGGCTCCCCGGGCTGGCGTTGCTTTGCTCGGCATTGCTTGGCACTGCGAGCACCTGCCTGGTCCTCCCCGGGCTGGCACCGCCTTGCTTTGCATTGCTTGGCACCACCAGCACCGCCCGCTCCTCCCCACGCTCCCTTTGCACCGCACGGTGTCACCGAGGCCCTTCCAGCCCTGCCCGGTCTCGCCCTGCTTTGTGCTCCACGCCTGCAGCCGCACCGCATCGCGCTGTGCCTTGCTGCCGGGTCCCATCCGGCGCTGCCCGGTCCTGCCCAGGCCCTCCCGCACCGAGCTGCCTGCGGTTGTGCTGCCAGCTCTCGGCTGCCCCGCTCAGCCAGGTGCTTTCCTGCCCGGCCCGACTGATCTGGCATCGCCCTGCATTTTCCTGTTGCTGTTTTACATCGCGCTGCTTAGCGTCGGCTTGCATCGGGCGGTGCTTTGCTGCCAGGTCCTGCGTTCCCTGACCTGGAATTGCTTTGCGCTGTGTTGTCAGGCCCCGATCTGGAGCTCTGCTGTACCGTGCTGCCTTTCTAAGTCCCATATTGCTTTGTGCTGCCTTCTTCTGCGTTACATCCCCTTGCCCACCCTGCTATTGCCCTGCTGCACTCCCGGGTGCTGTGCTGCGTCGCGCTGCCCGCTCGGGGGGTTGCATTGCCGGGCCCCCTATTGCATCATGCTGAGCTCTGGATTTGCATTGCACCACCCTGCCCTGCCTGACCTAGAATTGCACAGCTCCGCTTCGCGCTGCCTGGCGCCGTGCTGCTGGCCCTGCTGCCGGCTGGCCTGGTGATGCCCAGGCTTGTCTGCTGCTGACCTGCGTTACGCCATCCCCCCCGGTCCCTGGGTGCTGCCTGGTCTGACCTGCGTGCCTGCAGCCCTTCGCTGGGTCGTGCTTCCCGGCCTCCTCTGCTCCTCTGCCCTGTTGCGACCTCCTGCCTTTTCCCCCAGCGCTGAGCCGGCCACCGTTGTGCTGCCAGGATCATGCCCACCCCCTTCAGACCCTTCCTCTGGCCTTGCCCCGTGTGCCTGTCTCTGTGCTTCCCCTGAACCCGGCGCTGCGTGCTGCTGGGGGGACAAATCCTGCCTTGGGGCATGGCATGCCACGGGGGGTGCCTGGGTTGGGGGCACGGGCAGGTGGGGCTGTGCCCGGTTGAGGCAGAGGCAGGTTTGGGGGGACATACAGGGGGAACGTGAGCAGGCGTGGCTGTCCCCAGGGTGGGGAGCACGGACAGGTGTTAGGAGATACCCAGGGGGTGAGCGCAAGGTGCATGAAATTAGGGACACAGGTTTTTGGGGGTGGCTGTCACAGGGGTTTGGGCCCCTTCCCTCCCCAGGCACCCACATAATAATAGTAGGAAGGGGGCCTGGCAATGTCCCTTGTCCCTGGGCGGAGGACAGCCTGCTCTGGGGGCTGGTGGGGGTCGTGGTCGTGGGGACAAGGGACCTTTGCTGCCCGGGGACAGCTTTCAGCGCCATCCGTCTGAGGGCTATTGTCGCCTGGGGGGAGGAGGCCTGAAAGGGGGATTGTTCTGCTTCCCTCCGGGTTGCCGGGAATGTTGGTATTTTGGGTCATTAAACAGCTCTGATTTGGGGGGGGGTCGTGACCCTGGCAGGCCCTGAATAGCTATTGTCCCCTTTCTTCCCCCGCTGAATGGGAGGCTGGCGGCCTTGCGCTGGGCTGGGGGGGCCGCGCGGTTTTCCCACACCGTGGCCGGGGAGGGACCGCCAGATGCCGCATGCCATCGCTCGCACCGCACCGGATTAGGATAAATCACCGCTGTGCAGCGAGGCCCTGCTCCCCTCCGGCCCTCCTTTGTGCCACCGGGGCTGGCAGCCTTTCTCCCCCGGGTGCCCCTTGGCAGGGTGGGACAGGTGGCCCGCTTTGCTTATTTTTAGCCCGTTTTTTTTCAGGGGACCTGGTCCTGCGTGGGGACTGATGGTAGTGGGCATTTCCAGTGGAGGGCTGGGGTTTAAAAGGGACTGAAATTCCTGCGGGACTTAAGGGGAAGAGCAGTGCAGGAATGCTCGTGGTTCACCCCGGTGCCAGGGTGCCGTGGGCTCACCGCCTCGTGGTGGAAAGCTGGAGAACAGGGCTAGTGATTTCTGCTCCCTGAGCTTCCGCGTTCCTATGGGAGCAAGCGATGGGATTTTGCAGAAGGGTGTCGTGACTCCACTGGCATGGGGGCAGCGATGTTCATGAGCTCACCCGATTTATTAACCAAACAACCCTGGGTCAGGGGCGAGCTAGAGGCGTGCTCGGGACAGGACACCGAGGCTGGGGACAGCCACGTCCAGCCTGTCCTTGTGCTGCTGCGAAACGACCCAGAGAGGAAGGCTTTTCCCTTGACTTAGCGCAGTGGAAAGGAAATACCTAGCGAGAGTAGGTGCAAGCCACAAAGCCTTTGTGCTTTGCTCTCCAGCCCCACTTGGGCACTTGCTGACGGAAGAGCAGGGGCTGAGGCACAGAGCCCTGCTCCAGCTCCTTTACTCAGCCTTGCGGGGGTTTTCCTCGTGCTGCTGGCTGGGTTTTCACTGCAGGACGTTTCTGCAGCTGCAGACTGTGGGGCTGCCCTGAGCCCCTCTCCCCTGCTGGTGCACATCGCCACTTCTGGGTGCAGGTGCCGTGCCGTGGGGCTCAGCGCTGCCTCTTGGCTCCTAAAGCTCTTATTTCCCTCTCCTGGCCCAGAGCTGAGAGGCAGACGGGGCTGTGTCGTGCCCGTCAGGAGCCTGGGGCATTCCTAATTTCACCCAGCTTCTAAGGGAGGCTCCTGGACCAGGTTTTGCTGCTAAGCTTGTGGTTGTGTGTCCCCATCGAGGCTGTGCCTCTGCGAACCTGAGCCTGGGGAAACTGAGGCAGGGCGGGGACAGCAGCCACGCCAGAAAGCCGTCCCGTCCCCACACGGAGCAGCACCAGCAGGGCAGGTTGGGGTGGTTTCGTGGCGCTCCCTGCCTGCGGGTCGGTGCCTGATAGCATCTGTGTCACCCCCCCGGCAGGCACCATCCGCCCGGTGCGGCGCAGCTACTACGACCCGTCGTCGGCACCGGGCAAGGGCGTCGTGTGGGAGTGGGAGAACGACAGCGGCTCGTGGACGCCCTACGACATGGACGTGGGCATCACCATCCAGCGCGCCTACGAGAAGCAGCACCCCTGGGTGGACCTGAGCACCATCGGCTTCTGCTACGTCATTGACTTCGCCACCATGGGCCAGATCAACCGGCAGACCCAGCGCAAGCGCCGTGTCCGCCGCCGCCTCGACATGGTCTACCCGCTGGTCTCGGGCACCCTGCCCAAGTCACAGTCGTGGCCGGCCAGCCCGGGGGCGGCCGCGGCCCCCCCGGCACCCACCTGCGCCTGCCCCCAGTGCCTCCTGGTCATGAGCGTCAAAGCCGCCGTGTCCGCGGGCGGCCTCGGGGCTGCCACCCTGCAGCCTCGCAAAGCCCCCCCCGCACCCCCCGCAGCCCCCAAAGCCCCCGCGCCAGCCCCAGGGGCCAAGGCAGCCGACGGAACAGCCGCGGCACGCGGCTCGCTGAAGGTGCTGGCCTCCCAGGGGGGCCGGCAGCAGGCGGCCAGCACGCCGGCGCTGAGCTCCGTCGTCTCCGCCGCCAGCCCCCCCGGCCCTGGCGCCGGCAGCGGCAAGGCACCCCGCCCCGGCCTCGGCACCCTGAACCGCAGCCACCTGCAGCGCCTGGCCATCGCCCAGTCCCGGGTGCTCATCGCCTCCGGGTGAGTCCCGCCGGGTGCGAGCGAGGGGGTAGTTGCGGGGAGAACGGGGGATGTGTCCTTCTCTGACGTTTTCCTGCATCCCTGAGCCTGAACGGGAGGTGTCCCGTGGGCAGAGGGGTCTGCTGGCCCCTCCTGGGGGCACCCCAGCACCCTGCGCGGGGTGGGTGGAATAATTCAGGCTGGAAAAGAGCTCTGAGATCATCGAGTCCAACTGTCGGCCTGGCGCTGCCGAGCCCCCCGCTCAGCCCTGAGCACCGCGGCGCCTGGTGGAGCACAGTGCTGCATCTCAATGAGGGGCCGGGGGTGCGTGGGGGGCAGCACAAATACCGAAGAAAAGGCATTCAGGGCTCCTTGAGAAGGGGTCCTGCCAGGCCCCTGGCCTACAGAAGACACTTTTTTTTTTTTTATTCCTGGGGGGGTTGGGATCATTTAATGAGCCTGTTTTTCCCCTTTGTCTGGCCCTGCCAGCAGCCTTCTGTCACAGCCTGGCCCCTTTCCTCTCCCTCCCTGTCCCCCCCTTCCCTCCCTACTCCTGACCCACCAGGAAACTTTCCCATGGAAGAGAAGCCTCGGGGAGGAGGGGGGGGGAAGCAGCCACAGCTACGTGGCTGTAGGAGAAAGGAGGGGAAAAAAAACCACAACACAACAGCCTGGCAAGCAGCGACAAAAAGGGGCCGTGAATAGTTGGAGACACAGGCGGGGTTTCTAAAGAGCCGGAGAAAAGGCAGCGGCGGGGCCGGGGGGGCACGTTGCCCACCATGGGGGATTCTCTATTTCCAGCCAGGGCCTGCTCAGTTGCTCAGGCAACTATTGTCTGGTGCCGGGCCTGGCTCGGGGGGTGAGGGATGGGGACGCCGTCTGTGGGCCCTGACGTGGCCTCCGTGGACTCTCCACAGGGTCCCCACCGTCCCCGTGAAGAACCTCAACGGCTCCAGCCCCGTGAACCCCGCGCTGGCAGGTGAGGATGGGGCCGTGGGGGCCGGCGGGTGCTTGCCGGGGAGGTTTCTGGGGGGATTCTGGAGGTTTGGGGTCTTGTTGCTTAGTGCTTTTCCCCCCTTTTCCCCTGCGCAGGCATCACAGGGATCCTGATGAGCGCGGCGGGGCTGCCCGTCTGCCTGACGCGGCCGCCCAAGCTGGTGCTGCACCCGCCGCCTGTCAGCAAAAGCGAGATCCAGTCCATCCCTGGCATCTCCCACACCTGCCGCAAGACCACCAAGAAGCAGGCCAAGAAGGGTGAGACACGCTTGGCCTCTTTTTCACCTTTGGTGCCCTGTGGGCCCCGTCTTCTGCCCCAGCAGGGGATTTCTCCAGCGCCTCACTCCAGGCCCTCCGACTCTTGTTCCCCGCAGGTAAAACCCCCGAGGAGGTACTGAAGAAATACCTGCAGAAGGTGCGGCATCCACCCGATGAGGTGCGAGCAGCAGGGGCTGTCCGGGGTCTATTTGGGATGTCCACAGGGCATTTTTATGTGGGGCGAGTCACTGGGGACGTGGGCAATGGGGGTCTATGGTGGCTGTCCCCTGTGGTGGCACAGGCTCCCTGCCCTCCCCGGGGTGGGGAGGTTGATCCAGGGGCACCCACCAAGGGCATTGGCCCGGTGTCCTGGCGCCGCCGGCTCAATCAGGTCTGTCTGTCTGTCTTTTTGTCTGTCTGACCCTTCTCCCCATCCTTGCAGGACTGCACCATCTGCATGGAGCGCCTCTCGGCACCCTCCGGCTACAAGGGGCCCCAGTCCGCCATCAAACCCGACCTGGTGGGGAAGCTGGCGAAATGTGGCCACATCTTCCACCTCCACTGCCTGGTGGCCATGTACAACAACGGCAACAAGGTACGAGGCTGCAGCCCTGGGGGGGCCCAAATCCCCTAATTCCAAGACCCCTGCGCTGTGGTGGGCGAATCGGGGCCGTGGTGCACACCATAGCCACGTCCTGAGATAAAATAGTTCTTGCTGGGAAGGTGCTGAGGGCTCTTACCCCCCTGCCTTGATGCAGAGTTAATTTTTTATCAGCACTTTGCTGGAAGCGCTGATTCAGAAGCGAGGTTTGCGTGGGTATTTTGGTTCTCACCGTGGTCGATGTCCTTGCCTTCTCTCCTGGGGCTGGTGGCAGTGAACTTTGGTTCACGTGGGTTTGAGTGGAGACGCACAGCACCCCCCTTTTCCAGCTGCAGGTGGGCTTTTCTGAGCCCTCTGCAAATGGCTGGTTTTTTGGCATTCCCTGGAAAATGTTTCACATCGCTTAGAGTTTTTTTTTTTTATTATGCCTTCTCTCTCCGTCAAACTAAAACAAAAACTAGAGGTAGGGAAAGCAGTGAGGACTGCAAAACTGATGAGGAAGAGAAATTCAGACCTCAGGTCTTTCGTTAAAGCTGGTCTGTAAATTTTCCCAGCCCTCCCCCACCACTGCTGGAGTGTTTTTGAAACGACTGGATGTTTATGATGAAAACGGTGCTCAGTGTTGTTCTGGGTGGTGCTGGGGAGTGCTGGTTTCATTGTTTTCCACTCCTTTCCTCCTCTCAGGACGGCAGCCTGCAGTGTCCGACCTGCAAAACCATCTATGGGGTGAAGACGGGGACGCAGCCCCCGGGGAAAATGGAGTATCACATCATCCCTCACGCGCTGCCCGGCCACTCGGACTGCAAAACCATCCGCATCATCTACAACATCCCCCCAGGGGTGCAGGTGCGGCCCCTGGGGAAGCGTGGTGGTGGAGCTGCTTGTCTGTGAGCGTGTTGTGGGAAATCGGGGGTAAAGCCCTGCAAAAGTGTTGACACCGTCTGCTTGGTGGCAGGGGGACACGGTGTTTTTTAGCGCTGTTGTCGGAGTATTGCCTTGCACCCAGAGCATGCTTCTGAGCTCTAAATTAATTTATTTTTTATTTCTCTCCCACTTCACGCTGCAGGGACCAGAGCATCCAAACCCAGGGAAGAGCTTCACTGCCCGCGGCTTCCCCCGGCACTGTTACCTGCCCGACAGCGAGAAGGGCAGGAAGGTGAGAGGGGCTCACCGGGGTGGCTTGAGCTGGCGAAAGTGTCCTCAGGGGTGTATTGAGGGGGAGAGGGAAGGGAGCAGCTCTTTGGGGCATGGGGAGAAGCAGACGTGGCTTACACAGCCAAATCCAGATGGAGGTTTGCTTGGGCTTACCTGGATGATAAGCACGCCCTGAGCGAATGTGGGTGTTGACTGCAGCCCCCTGCACCCACCTTGCTGCCTGCCTTATCTCCCTCTCCCCAGGTACTGAAGTTGCTGCTGGTGGCCTGGGACCGGCGCTTGATTTTTGCCATCGGGACGTCGAGCACCACAGGCGAGTCGGACACGGTGATATGGAACGAGATCCACCACAAGACAGAGTTTGGCTCCAACCTCACCGGCCACGGCTACCCTGACATCAACTACCTGGACAATGTCTTGGCTGAGCTGGCGGCCCAGGGCATCACGGAGGAGAGCCTGGCCCAGGAGAAGGACTGAGACCGCCACGGGGAGGGTTGCCCACTGCCCCCCCTGCGGATAAGGCAGCACCCCCTCAAGCAGGGGCATCTCCAGGCTGTCTGGGGGCATGGGAGAACGTCTTTTGGGACGTCCCTTCCCTGCTGGCAGAGCCGGTTGGTGCTCTGAGCCACGGGGGTTCAGCGGGCCTGGCCGTCCCTGCCAGCTAGCCGCTGTTGTGTGCTGTCCCGGGGAGCTGGGGGTCGCCATGGGCAGGCCAGACCTCTCCCCTCTCCTCGCCTGGGTCCCTGATCCCCCCCCAGCACCCACCTGGGGTTGGGACCCCATCCTGGTGCTGGGCGGATAGGGGTGGGAGCAGGGGTTGTGGGGTGGGCGCAGGGACTATGGGGGTCCCTCTCGCTCTGGCCCTGCCTCGTCCCTTACCCATTTGTTTGTTTGTTTGTCCCGTCTGGTACCTCCTGGGTGGTCTCTGTCCACAGAGGTTGGAGGGGGAGGGGCCTGGTCCATCTTAACCGGACCCCCCACCCCATATCCCCTCTCTTCTTGGCTGTGTCTGAGCTGTGTCCTGTGGGGTCCCCTTGTCCGGGCTGCCCCTGTGCTGGGAAGGGGCTGAAGGGTGGTAGAAAGCCGAGTGTGGGGGGGCAGTA
This sequence comes from Anser anser, assembly GCF_964211835.1. Classification (NCBI taxonomy): domain Eukaryota; kingdom Metazoa; phylum Chordata; class Aves; order Anseriformes; family Anatidae; genus Anser; species Anser anser. Next base: position 12,718,616 of record NC_139725.1, on the reverse strand, counting down.
TGTCTCCCCCCCCACAGTAGTGGGTTCCTTGAACTGTTTGTATGGGGGTGTCCCCGTGTCAAATTTTATATACCTCGTGTTTTGGGGGTTTGTCGTATATATGTACATATAGGGCTGGTGGTGTTTGGGGTGGCAGCCTGGCGGCTGGGAGGACGTGACGTGGGGCAGGGGCTGAGCCTGGTGATGCTCGTGGTGGGGTGGGGGTGGCCCAGAAGCAGTCGGTGCCCCCCACTGGGGGTCTCTGTTGGATCCCATCCCCTCCCTGCTGTATCCCAGCAGGGTTCCAAGACTTGAGGGTCCCTGGTGAAATTTTTTGGGGCGCAGGGGGGACATGGCTGGTGGGGGGAGGACAGGGTGGCTGGCAGCGGGTTGGCACACTGATTTTGGGGCTGAAGGGGTTGATGTGGGGGGGGGAGGTAGGGCGGTGGTGGGGAGGGGGTTTGCATGGCATCTTGAGGTCCCCACCAGCCCCGGGGACTTCACAAGGCCTCTTAGAGCCACGTGTGGGACAGGGGTCCCAGTGTCTGGGGGGCTTCATTGGGGAAATCCTCCCCATTGCTCTGTGCCCACTTCTGGCCCCCACCCCGCGAGAGAGACCCCATTTCAGCGCGCCAGGCAGGGGCAGCGCTGCGGCTGCCCAAGCTGCCCCCTGTGGGGTTAGGTCCTCGTAGTCCCTTTTTGTTTAGCCCCCTTTCTCGACCCCCTCCTGCTTTTCCTTTGGGGTCGGTTTGCCCTCTGTCCCGGAGGCTGGCGGTGTGGGGTCTGTCCTGATGTGCGTCATTCTGTTGTCATCGCTGTTTCTCCTCTTTCCCCCCATCTGCGGGCCCGTCGCCGCCAGCCGGCCACCCCGCAGGGGATCAATAAAAGCGGATGGCGGAGGATGCTCGCTGTCCCTGCGCGGCCTGGACTCTCTGTTGTCTTCTGTCCGTCGTCTGTGTGGCCAGGCGAGTGAGGGGACACCCACGGGGAGGGCCAGGCACCTCTTGTCCTGCAGCCACCCTCCCTGTAGGGTGGCCAGACATCTACCTCAAGGGAGAAAGATCTCTTCCCCTAGGAAATCCCCTTCTGGGCAGTTGTGCAGCAGTGTGATTTCTCCTTGCCTGCGCCCCGGGATTCCCCTGCTGCAGAAAAACCCCAGCTGGAGCTATGCAAAACCCTTGTGTGATCTCAGAGAGGAAGGGACCCCCCCCACCCTCCCACGGTGCCGGGTTGCCGGCTCTAACATGACGCAGCCTTTTAACAACATCACTTTTTCCTTTTATTTTTTAATGCCGTGTTGCCTATGCAATTAGTTGCTGGCTGAAATAAAACTGATCCGTGCCTCTCTACGTGTGTGTATATCTACCACGCTAGATATACATGGAGTCAGGGGGGGTCCTCCTGTCCCTTCGCTCCCTCCTTTCCCGGGAGACCGAGCGTTGCTAATGCTATCTGTGCTGGCCTTGGGTGTCAAAAATAGCTGGGGGGGCTCTATGGGGGAATGGGGGGTGGTCCAAGGGGTCGGGCACTGCATACATCCTGAGCCCATGCTTTTACACGGAGGTACTCTCTGCAGTGGAGCTGAGACTTGCTGGTGTCCCATTGGGTCAGGGAGGGGGTGTCGCATGGCTTCCCCCTGCTCTTTGGGGGCAGCTTGGGGTTTCCTTGTCCTTTGGCACCCCACAGGCTTCAGGGGCTGGTTGGAGGGCCCTTTTTGCTGTCTCCGGGGGGAGGGAGGAGGCATGGCCTGCGATGAGGTATGGGGTTGTTTAGTTCTCAAGCAACAGCTGCCTGGGAGAGGGAACGTGGAGGCGCATGTCGTGGTGGGTCTCGGTGATGGGACAGCCCCAGGAGATGGCGTCAGAAGTCAGTCAGGGAGTCTGGAGCGGGAAGAGAGGCTGTGCAGCATCGGGGGTGCTCGAGGCTGGAGCTGGGGGAAACCTTGGGGCCTCTGTGGGGATAGGGGCTGAGGGGCGGGGGGGGCTTTGCCTAGACTGGGGGCTCAAAGCATTGCCCAGCACTGGGACCTGAGGGATGCTCACGCCGTGAGCCCCTCCGTCTCTTGCTGGTACCCCTCACCCATGCTCACCACAGCGCTGTCCTCAGGGCTCCCCACGGGCAGGCTGTCCCCTTCCCCCATCGCCCGGTACCCCCTCATCCTGTACCTCCAGCGGCCGTAGCTGACCATGGCCAGGAGGGTGGCCAGCCCCACCAGCACGGCCGCGGTCACGCCAGCCACCTCGCCCCCCGTCAGCCGCCGGCCCCTCACCATCTCGGCTGCGCGTTGGATCTCGGCGGGCTGGGCCGGCCGCCACACGCGGCTCTGCCCGTCCCTCACCCAGGCGCTCTCCCCGTCCCCGCTGCTCACCAGCACGGTGTCGGTGGCCGGCAGGTTGGCGGGGGGGCGGGTGAAGGGCGGCAGGCGAGCCGGGGGCAGCGAGCCCCCCGTGAAGATGCCGGCCTGGACGCAGTAATCCACCTGGCAGCTGTCGCTGATCAGCGCCAAGTGCTGGCTGAAGCCCGCGGGGCAGCGCTTGGCGTAGGGGTCTTCGGGGGTGCCATGGTGCTGCCCCCCCAGGGGGTTCCCCGCCTGGCAGCTGAAGAAGCCCCCAAAGGGCACGGCGTACTGGATGCTGCTCTCGTAATCCTGGCTCACACACACCCTGAGGTCGTCGAAGAGCTTCAGCTGGAAGTACCCCGAAGGGCAGGACTGGGCGCCGGTGATGGGGTTGGCGCTGTGGCTGCTGAACAGCCCCCCGAAGAGGTAGCCTGAGTCCGGGGGCACCGTGCCCCTCGCAGCACACCAGTAGGCACTGAATTGAACCCGGGAGAGCCAGAAGACGTCCTGGCACACGCGGTGGCAGAAGATGCCCAGGGTGCACTTGTTGTGGCACTCCAGGTGGCTGTGGCCTTCCTCGCGCTCCTGCTTGCCCAGCAGCACCGGGGTGTAGGCAGAAGGGCAGGAGAAATCCCCCGTGAGGGGGTTCTTCTGCTCCAGCGCATGGCACACAGCGCCGGCGTCAGGGCCAGAAAGCCCAGCACACTCTTGGAAGACTCCCCCAAAGGTGAAGTTGGTCATGGTCCCCTCGCAGGAGCCATCGTCAGCATTGGCGTGGAAGTTGAAGTTGGGCGAGGTGGCATCGGTGCAGCCGGGGTAGGTGTTGAAGGTGTAGTAGCGGCGGATGGCTGCCTCCACTCGCTTGGCCAGCTTCTTCACCGTGGGGGTGGGCAGCTCTGGCAGGGTGCTGGGGCTGATGAAGAAGTACAGGGGCAGCCCCGAGCGGTCGATGGCCACCAGCTGGTTGCTAATCCCCTCCTGCCAGGTCTTGAGGGTGATGCCTGGGTAAAAGGGGATCCCACCGACACTCTCCACCCTGGAGTTGGTACGGTTCTCCAGGTACTGCTTGGTGAAGGAGGAGCTGGTGTCCAGGGAGCCCTCGGCTTTCATATTGACGATGCTGTGGAAGGCTATGCCGGCCGAGGCCGTGATGGCATTCCGCATGCCCCAGCTGTCCTTCAGGAAGGTTGTTTTGATCTGGTCTTCCTGGACCAAGCTGGCTCCAGCATCCACAGAGGTGATGGTGTGGGTGCCGTAGTTGAGCACCAGCAATTCAGACAGAAAATCAGCCATCCGTGTCTGGTTGTTCTCCAGGTGGCTGGCAATCACCATCAACTGCTTCTTGAAGCTCTTGTCCAGAACCGCTCCTGGGTCAATCTTGACGGTGTAAACCAGGTTCCTGACTTGCACTCGGGTGGTGAAAGCCTGGTCCTGTACTTGGTGGGTCTTGGTCTGGTGGAAGTCTTGAGAGAACTTGCCGTTGATGGCGGAGAAGAGGGACAGCTCCAGGTTGATGGAGGAAGAGGTGACGCTTTGGTAATTCCTCCAGGACTCGATGATCTCGGAGTTGATGTCCAGGTTGCTGTGCTTGCGAGGGATGGTGAAGATCTCATCTGGGATGATGTAGGACCCATCTTCAGTGGTCTTGCAGAGCGAGTAGCCCAGATTGATGACTCTGCCCATATCCAAATTCCTCAGGTTATCCCAGCCCCCACCAGGGAGGACTTCCAGACTCGGGACCTTCAAGGTCTTCCTGCAGTCCTGAAGCCCTGAAGAGGGCAACAGCTCCTGGGACAACTCGACCCCTCTACTCACAGCTGCCAGCGCCCAGGTGAGGACGACCACCCTCAGCACCCGGATCATGGCTGAGCTGGGGGGACCGCGGCAGACGTCTCGCTGCTGAGGAGGGAGCTGGGGAAATGAGGCAGTCGGGGGTGCAGCTGCCGGGTGGTTCCTCCTCTTGGGAGGAGGTTGAATTAACAAGGGGAAAGGAGAAGTGAGAGCTGGTGAACGTGATAAAGGGCTGAGCGGAGCTGAGAAAACAGAGTGAGGGGCAGAAAAGAGGTGCCTGGAGATTGTTGCCTCCCTAAAGCGAAAGTTCCCTCTCCCTGTGAAAGCTGCTCTGCTGGAGATGGATCAAGGAAAAATCTCTTTTTCAGCACTGTACCAGCACCTACGCAATGCCATTGTGTGAATCTCCCTTGACTGATGCTTCAGTGATTCTCCAGATCAGCACCTGGCCACCCCAAATGACCCTGGCTCTTCGTGCCACACACGAGACCTGGCCCCAGCACCGCAGCCATGCTCATGCAGTGGGGTGAGATCCGGCCCTGCTCGCATGAGCTGTGCTGCAGGGCTTTTCCCCATGGCAGGGGAGAGGCGAGGCTGCTGGCCATGCAGGGGAGGAAGCAGGAGGAACTGGGGGAACAGCACGCTGCTTGTGTTTCCTGGCGTGACGGCTGCCCGAGCCCCTGGGACAGGCCTTGGTGTTTTTGGGGGGGGGCCCTCCATGGTGACCAGGTTCAATGTTGCCCTCTCCATCATCCCCATCCACATCAAGGCCTTCTGCAGCCACCTGTACTCAATTCCCCTGAGGGACGGATCCTTCCCTTGGTGTTTCTGGTTGAGAAGGGCACCTCCTGCATGGGGCTGCAGAACCGCTGGTGGCCTCTGGCCGCAGCAGTCCGGTCACCCGAGGTGCTGCTCCTATCCTGCCCAGGGGTGCCTGAGCCTGGCTGGGCACCATTTTCAGAGATACAGAGGAGCAGCTGCGTGTTTTGGGTAATAAACAGTTAAATCCATTTCTACTGTGAAAGCTGCTTACATAGCCATGGTTCTTTCCATATGGACTGGTTCATTTCCCCTATTTTTGCTGGTAAGTTCCTCTTTCCAGGACAAGTCTGGCAGAAAACGAGGCTGAAGTGAGAGCTGCGGTGGGGAGAGGTGGACATGTGTGTGTGCCTTTTGTAGGACACCACCACTGACGATGCAGGGGAGAGGGAAGGCTGGTGGAGACACCCAGCCCCATCGTGGGGCCCTGGAGGAGCCAGCAGTCCCAGGAGGCTCCCACAATAACCTGGAGGCTGTCTGCATCTTGGACTGTTTTAAGTCCGACTTTGAAGCCTGAATGGTGACCCTCACAGTGACAGCTGCGGCTGGCAATGCTTGTGGTCTCTGGGACGGGAAGAGGAGAACAGCCTCACGGGGTGGATGAGCCACCTCGTCCCTCTGCCATGTGGGAGCAGAGCCAAAACGGAGACTGGGGGCTTCTCCGTGCCATCTCTGCTTCTGGGGGACATCTCATCCTGTAGTGGCTGAGACACAGCAGAGCAAGGCAAAATCTGGCTAGTGCACACAGCTTGGGTATAAACCCCCAAAATATATCTCCTGCCTGATCTCTGCAGGGAATGAGCAAATGGTGAAGGGGGTCAGTGGGCAATGGGAGGGGAGGCAGAGCCCTAGACAGGGTGCTTCCCTGGGGGAGAGAAGGGAAGGGGAAGCAAGGGAGGGTGGCAATCAGCTGAGCTGCAGGCGATGCAGCAGGAGGGGGAAGAGCAGTCTGCCTCCCATTCCCTCCTCCCCTACTCTGTAAGCAACAGAACAATTTAAACGTTCAGGGCTGGGGACGAGGAATGGGATAGAATCGCACAGTTCCAGAATGGCTGAGGTGGGAAGGGACATCTGGACATCATCTCTTCTGACCCTCAGTCAGGGTCAGCTAGAGCTGGTTGCCCAGGACCACGTCCAGATGGCTCTGGAATATCTCCAAGGAGGGGAACTCCACAACCTCTCTGGCCAGCCTCACCTGGCCCCTCTGTGACTGGCTGGGGCACCCACAGAGCTCCCCCGTTCCCAGCCCCAGCTCTGCCCAGGGTGCCCAAGTCCTGCACAGCACCAGCCTGGGTTGGGGACCATCCCTGCCCCTGCCGTCCCTTGGGGAGCAGCTGGTCCTTGCTGCTCCTTGATAGAGGCTGCCAAATTTCTCTGTACTTTATTTTCTATACAGATGCTCTTTTACTGTTAACAACACTGTCACAGCAGGGGACAGCGTACTTAAACTGCAACATGATTATTTCTAGTCTTGGACATTGTGGGAATCTTGCTTTAGAACAGAGGTCAGGCGGTGACTTGGGTCATCAAACCTACCCTCGGGACTGCAGGCACTGTGCAATACAGCCCTCTGTGCAAACGTCTGGGCACGGCTTGGTGGGATGGGCTACATCCTTGTGAAGTTAGTGGCAGGTTCCAAATCAGAGTAGTGGGTTTGTTTGTTTGTTTTGTTTGCTTCTTTGTTTTTCTTTAGTTGGCTAATAAGTTATCTTGGGAGAAAGGAGGTGTTCCCCAAGCCAGCTGTATCTGTGCTGGAAACCCAGTTAAAATCCAATTGCAGAAACGATGACTGGCTTGAATCATTGTTCCTCTTTTGCTGTATGTTCAGGTTTTACGCTGGGATGACGAGGTGAATTAAGGGCCTACTTCTGCACTGGCCACCCTCCACATGGCTTTCAAGTAGCTGAAATTCGTGTCCATGGGTTGAGTTGGGTGGCCTCAAGCAAATCTTGGTGGGCGTCACCTCTATTGGCTGCTCGTAGCTCTGCTAGTTTCTGTTAGCTGTGACCTTTGGGATTTCTTTTTTTTTATTTTATTTTATTTTTATTTTTTTCTTTTTTTTTTTTCCTGGGAGGAACTTCTAAATATTACGATACTTAACTAGTTAAGGACCATCAACTGTCAGTTGCTATCACAACTGCTGCAGTTAATTGGCTAGCTAATTAATCATGGCAATCTTATTAATTATGTTAATGATTTCACTCCTCTTTTACCGATGCTAAAGGACATAGTGAATATTTTAGGAGCAGTAATCCTCTAGCACCTCTTCCTCTCCCATTCTTTCCCTGGATGATACTAAAAGTGGTGATGGGGTGGTTCCTCCTGGCAGTGCCGTGTGGCAACAGGGTGGGCACCGACTTGGAAAGGAGCTGGAATCCCTCAGTGCAGCAGAAACTGCTGCCGAGGTGTGGATATATGTTTACAGAGTACCATTTTCTGGGGATCTGAAGCAGATTGGGGATTTATAATCCAGAAGGCAGCTGAATTACTGGGCTATCAAGCTTGGCTAGAAAGACCTACCTGCAAAGACAGAACAGTGGAGGGCTCCCCCCCTGTTTGCTTCTCTTTTCTTTTTTCTTCTGACCACTGGGAGGTTTTTTTTTTTTTTTTCCACTTTTGAAAAATAATTGTTATAATCTGCTGATGCCTGTATTTTTTTTTTTAAAGATTTTTGCAGGGGATGCTCGTGCTCATTGGAAACAAAAGGTTTGTATGGATCCATATCAAAGATTGGACTGACCTGGGACTCCAAAACCAAGCAGATTTGGAGATTACAGCCAACGTGACCTCACTACAGCCAAAGTAAGCCTGACTAAATTATTGGCCTTCTATCCTGGAGTGACACATCAGTGGACAAGAGAAGAGCAACTGATTTCCTCTACCTGTACGGACATTTTACATTGTACTAGTTTTGGCTAGGACGGAGTTAATTTTCCTCCTAGTAGCTGGTATGGTGCTGTGTTTTGGATTTAGGATGAGAATAATGTTGATAACACACTGATATTTTAGCTGTTGCAGAGCAGTGCTTACACTAAGCCAAGGACTTTTTGGCTTCCCGTGCTCTACTGCCAGCAAGGTGGCTGGGGGTGCACAACGAGCTGGGAGGGGACAGAACCAGGACAGCTGACCCCAAGTGGCCACAGGGATATCCCATACCATATTAAGCAATTCCACTGAGCAATTAATATGGGGTGGCTGGGGTTTGCTGCTCGGGGACAGGCTGGGCATCAGTCAGTGGATGGCGAGCAATTGCATTGTGCATCCCTTGCTTTGTACATATTTTTATTATTACTACTGTTATTATTATGACTTCTCTTTCTTTTCTGCCCTGTTAAACTGTCTTTATCTCAACCCACAAGCTTTTACTATTTTTTTTTTCTGATCCCAAAGCTTTGTGCAGCCTGCAAACTAGACCTTTTGTAGCTACAAGTTGCCAAGATCTTTTACTATGAGCAGATGCTCACAGAGGACCTGGTTAATGGGCCAATATATTGCAACACCAAACACAGTAACAGATGCTGTTTTTAATGGAAAATGAAGACTGGCTTGCCATTTTATTATTTTTTAATGATTTCTCAAAAATTTTCTTCTTTATTTGGACTGAAATGTGCCAGATATGGTGACTACCAGGGCATGGCACAAAAGACTCATGGAAGCTTAGCATGTGATTTACAGAATGAAGAGTGAGCAAGAAAGATGTTTTCATTTTGCCCGCATGAGGCCAAAACAAGCCTGAAATGCCTGGCAAAAGGATGGTGCCGCATGTGCTGGGCTCAGCGGACAGAAGCAGAGAAATCTGGGTTGCTCTGGACCACAGCCCGCTTTTCTTCTGTTGAATCAGGAAATGTTCTTCTCAACATGACGACATCCCTTAAACTGAGCTCCTTTTTTTTTTTTTAAGTTGCGTTTTCCAAATGAATCTGCTACTCATTTTTTTTCTCTCTCTCTTGGCTCTACATCTGAATCTTTCATCTGCCCCTCTGCCTTTTGGTGTTTGGCTTGTAACAAGGTGCGTTGTAAGAGAGTGAGGATGGTGAAAAACAGCATGGCGAGGAAGCCTAGAATAAAGCCTGGGAAATGGCCAGGAGAAGCCTTCTGCCAGAAATGCAGAAGGGGAAACCGAAGATGTGAAGATAGCCCTCAGGTGGTGCTATTCTTAGCCCTCAGATGCCAGCAGAGAGAGGAGATGCTGCTTGATGGATAAGGTGAGCGCTGCTCAGTGCCCATATCAGGGAGTGGCTGTCGTAGTACCCACGGCAATAATAAGGCCTGCAGTTCTTGGAACTTGTTTCCCATGGCATTGATTCAGGGAGCCATGTCACTGTAAGTGAAAATAAATTCTCTATTTTAATTTATTGTGAAAAGTTATACTCAAGTTTTGCACAGAAAGCCTGGAGGCTTACAAAGAAAGCAAGTGAAGATAATCCTTTAAAGCAAATGAAACAATTTGCAATTAATTTTAGTTCTTGAAACATTTCATTTTGCTTATTTATTTTACTTTAATCAGCTCTTGTCATTCTGGGGCATTCTCCTGCAATTTTTACTATTTCATGATCATCAAGGGACTACTTAAAATTGTCTCGAGTGTTTCTTTAAAGCAGGCGGTTACAAATGGCTTTAGAGATCTTTTGTCGTCCAAGCGGGGGGCTTTTAGGTGACCCCACAACCAAAGAAGGATTAAACTGGCTACAGCTCTTAGTTGAAACACTTTGAGGAAAAATAAAACCCTAAGATATATGGGTTCCTAAGTGATTCATCCATTACGTTCTCACATACCTGTTGCTATTTGACTTTGCTGAATGAGCTAAGAAGGGTTAGGATCAATAGAAATGACTCTTTGTCAAGACAGGTGAGATCTGGACTAGATTGCAGGATTCACATAAATACAAATTCATGATTCTTAGCCAAAAAAAAAAAATCACATGAAGTGTACCTTGTGTATGAGATGTCTTCTGTGGTTTATCCTGTTAGGCCACTAAACACCACAGGGCCATTGACTCACTCCCTGCATGGCTGAGTGGGATGGGGGAAGAGAACTGAAATAAGAAAAAGCGTGAGAAATTGTGGCTTGAGATAAGTATAGCTTAATAAGAAAGAGAAAAGGAAAACAAACAAAAACAAATGATGCAGAACAAAGAGGAAAAAAGGAACAGAAAAGAAACCCTGGATGAATTTTAACTTGTAATACTGGCAGTGCGCTCTGGCCACCTTTGTGCTGGCAGTGAGATAGTGCCCATGAAAAGTCTGCCTGTGCTATTTATGTTTTCCATGTGAAGAAAACTGTTGTCCCTAGAAGATGAGGTCGTGGAGGGAGTGGAAGGATTCAGAGCTGGGCCCAGCCTTGTTCCCTGCTGGTGTGGTCTTGTGGTTTAACCCAGCAGGCAGCTGAACACGACACAGCTGGTCTCTCACTCTCCCTGAGAGTGGGGGAGAGAATCAAAAAAGCGTGAGAATTCATGGTTGAGATAAAAGGACAGTTTAATAAGAAGGAGGGAAAAAAAAAAAAAGGAAAAGAAAAGAAAAAAAAAAACCTAACCACAAAATAAGAAACAAAACAAGTGATGCACAATGCAATTGCTCACCACCAACTGATAACCAGCCTGTCCCTAATCAACAGCAGCCCCCGAGCCAACTTGCCCCCGTTTTATTGCTCTGAATGGCAGCATATGATGTGCGATATTCCTTTGGCCAGTTTGGGGTCAGCTGTCCTGGTCGTGTCCCCTCCCAGCTGCTTGTGCACCCCCAGCCTCCTCGCTGGCAGGGCAGGGTGAGAACCTGGAAAGTCCTTGGCTTCGTGTAAGGAGTCCCCAGCAGCAGCTGAAACATCGGTGTGTCATCAGCACTGTTCTCATCCTAAATTGAAAACAGCACCACGTCAGCTACTAGGAAGAAAATTAACTTGATCCCAGGCGAAACTAGGACAATGCTGCAGAAATAACAAGTTCATCCTGGTGTTAAAGGGAGCACGTTTCTACAAAAAAAAGGCAGGATCAGTGAGGTTACAAAATTAGAGCTAATGGGGATCTCAGTTGCTGCTGATTTTATTTTTTAACAGCCTCAATCACAAGTGAAGAAGAAAAACTAGTAACACAAGTAGCTTTGGAAAAACAAACACGTATTTCAGACAGGTTACTGTGCACCTGGTACAGAGTAAGGGCCACTTCAGATGCTCAGGAAGAGCATGTGCAAATGGAAGTGCTTCTTGCAGGAACCGCATGGGGCTCTGCAAGAGAAGAGCTGCAAAAGATTTGTCTCAGTGAGAGAAACTGCTTGGCCCCAAACTGGTTCCAAATACCTTTGCTGAGCAGGGACTTGCACTAAGATCTATTTCTAGAGCATTTCTATGAATCCAAACCAAACTTCTTTCACTTGCAACTTAAAATTAATTATTTTAGACCAAAGTTTAAATTTCTAGTGCAGACAAAATGGGCCAGGTGTTTTGTGTCAAAATGAAATAGCTCCACATTTTTCTACATTGAAAATGAAAAAGGTCTTTCTGAACTGGTTGAGATATCTCTGTTTAGTACCCTCTCTGTCCATCCTTAGTGCCAAGTTCTGCTGCTGACTTTGATTCTTTGAAACACTGTGGTTTTTTTTTTTGTTTTGTTTTTTAGCTTCCTCCAAAGTATCCCCACCCAAATCTTTCACAGATTTGTGAGAAATAGTGGATAACTATTATCAAGGTTAACAACTTTTTTCCACGCAAAGGTTTTCAATTCTACAGATGTCCACCTGCCTCTTGCAAAAGCTGAGAAACTAGTTACAGGTGGGCTACACCAGGAGAAAACTGCTTTTTCCTTCTGCCAAATTGCTAGTTTCTATATTTCTTCTGATTTTACTGTACGTATGAAAAGAGAGATGGGGGACAAGAGTATCTAGGTTTTCTCTTTTCTTTATATGCATTTATTTGGGTGTGTAAAAACTGTTCTCTGCTATGCCCACCAGTTTGCCATTGCAACTTGGGATATGGCTCCCATAATTTGAACATTGGTGGGCATTGAGTTAATGTTGCCAGATCTGCCATATAGAGAAGGGATCGGTTTTCTTTCCTGTGACACCACCAATGGGACCATGGGATGAGAGAATAAACATCTAGCAAACACAGGGTAAGTAAAAAGGAGTTTGCTCGTTCCTGGTCTGTGGCATGATCTATGGCATTTGAGTGATAATTGAGGTGTAAGGGTGAAATTCAGGTTGGATATACTTAAAATTAAGGTATTGTTGTGCATAGAGGCTGTGTCTGTGTGCATACTGAGGACACTTTGTCTTCAGTTTCCAGAGTGGTCGAGGGACTGAGATGTAGAGATGAGAGTGTGGACTGAGGGAAGATGGATCAGAGGAGCTGCATGGCTTCAGCCTCTACCTGGCTTTGCACAAAGCCACTACCTGTTGTAGCAGGTCTCCTGGTTGGGATTTTGGACCATCTCAGACAATCCTCTGGCCATCTCCTGCGCTGAGGTCAGCACATAGGCAGTATTTGTATGCCTCGACATGTTAATTAATATCCTGGGTGGGAGCGTGCTGGTCCTGCTGCAGGATTGACCCAACTGGATGCGGGTAAGATATTTCAAGCAGTCAGCAGAAAGTGTTCCTGCAGATGCTGAAATGTGACACAAAACACAATCTGCATTTAAAAGATGGGAAAAAAAATGTGCAGAGTTTAAAATAAATAAAAAAAAAAAAAGATAACCCATGCCCTGGAGATGGCAAGTAGGACCACAGGCCAGCTATTTAGTAAGACCTGAAAACCCTGGTTCAGGGGTCACCCAATGTAGGTGAAGATGCTGCTGCAAGCACCTTTGCAGTGGAGGCTATCACCACCAGCTGGGAAGCCTGGCAGAGCTTGATTAACCACTTGAGCCTTGCTTTTCTCATTCAGACCTTAATTTCAGACCTTACCCTGAAATAATTCAGTGCCATTAGAAAATACTGTCACCACAGTAGGTGACTAGGTCACTAGGCTTAAAGGAGAGTGGTTAATTATTTCTAATTAGCTTAGAGCCTCCTTGCAAATGGGATTTGTCAGGAGCTTGTCTGTGTCACAGACCTGCGGGCAGCAATAGGCTGTAATAGCTGTAATCAGCCTTGCACGCCCTCACCTCGAGCAAGCTCAGCAGTTACCACCAAGAAGGTTTGGTGCAGGGGCACTCAGCTGGTGAGAAGAAGCTTGGCAACACTACAGCAGTGAAGGTACACACAGACTATCAAGAAGCCAAAAACAGGTGCCTTACTGAGGTAAGCAGCAATGAGGTGAGGGATGTGGTCATAAACTGAAAAGGGTGGGTTTGTCATGATGCAGAAAAAGTGTTTTTTTCCCTCAGAGGACGGTAAGATGCTGGAAGAGGTGCCTGGAAGCAAAGCTGTGCAGCCTCTGTCCCTGGAGGTGTCCAAGAAAATGGAGAATCCCTGTCCCTAACCAGGATATTGAACCTGTTGAGGCTTGCATACAGACATCCTAAGATACCTTCCTAACTGTTTTGTGAGCAGGCTGATTTTATGGTCGTGCCTGAGTATGCTGAAGAGCCAAAAACGTTGCTTAAGCCTCCACGTGTGACTTGGAGACATTAATGTTAAACCAGCCAAGATATTGAATACGATGCACTGGTACATCGCCAGAACCAGGCAGGATGCTTTGCTGTACTGCCACTGCTCTCTGCTGGCACGAATACAGCACAGCAGTTTCAGGATGGAGCTGCTTTGTGGCCCATAAGGTGTTTTATGCTTACCGTACCTCGTGCCTTAACATCTCAGGTGATACCTGTCCATTCTTTCACCTGCTGTTTCCTTTCTGTAGGATAGTGCCTTGCAGCTAAAGAAAGCCGCAGGAGCTTGTTCTGGTGAAGCTGAGAGACAAATAACTGCTCCCCTTTACAAACCATGGCCCAAGGCAGACAAAAAAAGGGAAGAAATACCACAGAGAAGCCCTGGATGAATTGCAACTCGTAATACTGGCAGTACGCTCTGGCCACCTTTGTGCCAGCATGAGAGAGTGCCCATGAAAAGTCTGCCTGTGCTATTTATGTCTTCCATGCGAAGAAAACTGTTGTCCCTAGAAGATGAGGTTGTGGAGGGAGTGGAAGGATTCAGAGCTGGGCCCAGCCTTGTTCCCTGCTGGTGTGGTCTTGTGGTTTAACCCAGCAGGCAGCTGAACACGACACAGCTGGTCTCTCACTCTCCCTGAGAGTGGGGGAGAGAAATGAAAAAATTGTGAGAATTCATGGTTGAGATAAAGGGACAGTTTAACAAGAAAGAGAAAAAAACAAAGGCAAATCTCTGGTCAGTGATCGCATCTTCTGTCCTCAGCAGCTTCCCACCTGCCTTGCTTTCAGCCCAGGTGACATTTATGCACCTGGGACACCTCCATCCCCCAGCCACTCCACTTCTGGACCAGCTTTGCCAATGTAGTTTTCTGTGTGGAGACCAGGACCTGCATCTTGGACGTGGTGGCAATGCCCACCCAACCCCCTGCAGTCAGCAGCATCGCTGACTCAATTCTCCTGCAAACTCCCTGTGCCGAAGGGTCCCCAGCCAGGATGCGGCCCCGCTCCGTGGCTTGGTGATACGAGGTTCCTTGCTTGTTCGTGTACTTACACAGTAAGATGTTACGGTATGGCAGAGAAGACATTTGGTACATTTTTGTACCCCAAATACTGTTTATTTCTCCATCTTTTGTGAGTAGAAGAAATCCAGGTATGACGTTGCTGTCAGCATATTGCTTGTCTGCAGCTACAAAGCTCTGAAAACAGACTTTCTATTATGGGAACTCTTCCTAGAAAACTTGGGCTAGAGTCCAGACAGACCCAGCTGCAGTTCACTGTCCTGCTTTCTCTCTTCTTTTGCAGCTTTCTTTTTGCTACTGAATGAAGCCGTTGGCATTTGGCTGTGCAAAGCCAACACCTCCCCGAGGGAGCTGGCTGCAGGGGCTGCTCAGGAACCTGCTGGGCATCAGCTGGAGTGTGGTGAGCACTGTAGCTTAACCGTGGCAGGCAGCTAAGCACCACAGAGTGGCTCTCTTACTCTCCCCAAGTGTACACTCTCATTGTGTGTAAGGGTTTCTTGGGAAGATGAACGTGATCACTCTTTGCCCTTCCTCCTTCGTTACTCTGGCTGTTATTGCTGAGAAGGGCGTCACAGGGTGTGGAATATCCCTTTGCTCCCTTTGCTCATCCATCCTGGTTCTGTTCTCTCCCAGCTTCTTGTGCAATCCCCAGCTTCCTCTCTGGCAGCAGTTCTTTTCTGTGTAAGGATGCTTACCACAAACCATAAATCTAACCCTAACAAACTCCCCATACCCTAACACTGAACCTGACCAGCAAACATAAGCTTCAAGCCTTAAACACTAACTCTAACCTTATGGTTAAAACTCAGTCCTAAGAATAACCTTAATGCAAAACCCTATGCTGTACCTTGACCCTCCTTAGCCTAACCCTAATCCTATCTGTCAACTGAAACCTCACTGTAGATCTACCCTGAATCCCTAACCTGTATATACCAAGCCTGACCCTGTCTACTATTCCTGTTTTTAATTATAACAAACTTAAACCCTAATCAATAATCTGAGACTGTTCCAGAAGCCAAACACGAGCACTAATCTGGATCTGAAACTGAACCCTGACTGTAAACTTAAAGCACTCCCCTAAAGCAAACACTGACCCTAGAGAGTACCAAGGTCCAACACCCACCCAGTTTAGAGCTCCCATGAAATAATTCTCACAATGGAAAAATTTTGGTAGCCCTCAACATCCTTTGACAGTCCTTCCATAACCCCGCTCAGAAAAAGACTGCGCATTCTCTCTCTCTCTGACTTCATCATAAACCAACCCTCTCCACTAACCCTTACCTGAATCCCTAACCATAATCCCCCCCCAGCCATACCTAACCATAACCCTAAACAAAACCTTATCTTGAACAATCCCTAAATCCAGCCCTAACCCATACCTTTAACTGTAAACCTAAAGCCAAACCTTAAACATAGTCCTAAAACTTAACCCTAACACTAACAACCATAAACCCTAAGCTCTAATCTTAGCCTGTTTCCGTGAACACTAACACTAAACCCTATAACCACAACTTGAACCCTAATTCTAACTTGAGACAGAACCAGAACTTGGAACCCAAACACTAAACTGAAACAGAACCATGAAATCTAACCTTAAGACAATCAGACAATCACAACCTAAGCCATAAACTGAAGCCTTACCTTAACTTAATCTATAACCTTGACCTCACCCCTAATCTAAATGTGTTCTGTAGCAGTAACACTAACACTAAACCTAACCCAAATCATAAGTTCTAAGAATAACCCTTATCCACAAACAGTGCCCCAGCTCTAGCAACACCCTAATTTTAACCCTCTCCCCAGACCTAAAGATAAACTTTATTGCTAACTGAAACAAACCTTAACTAATACTAACCTTAAACCTAACCCAAACCCAAAAGGTAACCTAACTTGAGCCTGAACACTAACCTATTACTAAATCTTGTGCTATTTCTTTTTGCTGCTGTTGTTGGTTTGCCCTCATCTCTGGAAATCCTCCTCTCCAACGCTCATATTCTTTTTATTTCAAAACAGAATATCATGGTTAGTACGACTGTTGTAATCTGCCATCTAAAACTAGACCAAAAAAAACAAACAACAAAACAAAACCATGCAACATGATTCTTCTTGACAGAAAGGAGGTGTTGTGAGATGAGCTCTCTGGGAAATTTATGAGACGTTATAAATGTGTTTCCACACGTATATGTATGTGCACATATATGCATACATGTAGCAAATAAAACCAGCTGAATAATATGGATAACATATTTCCTAAATACATTAATGCAGAATAATGCATTCTACGTTAAGCTTCAGTTACTTGTCTACTCCCATTATGATCTTCTGGCTGAATTGCTTGGTGTGATGTTCTTTTGCAATCATGCAATATTTTTCTAGTTTCAAGCACAGCTATCGTTTAGACTTTGGCCATCTTCTTAGGGGCCAAAAAGGTCTTTTGTAAAGCAAAGTACAGGCAGGGATTGGGACAGCTGCACAGCTATGGTGTTTTAATTTTTTATTATGTGGGATTTTGTGCAGTCTAATTGAAGCTTTTACGCCTAAGCTCCTGTTTGTAGCTTTTGATGGTAGATAGGCTACGTCCTTATCAGGGATAAAGACAACATCAGGTTGAACTGGTTTCAAATGCTTCAAGAACAGGTTTAGAGATGAGGATGATCTCAGAGAAATGATCTCTTCCCTATGCTGTCGCCATGTATCCGAGGGCCCTCCATGGTAACCAGGTCTTGTCTCAGCAGGGGCCTGACCTCACTAGTACACGTTTTTCACATCCAGCCTGCCATTCTGTGGCTCCAACGCTATCAACCATTTTGTATGTGACATTCTCCCACCCCTGGAGCTCCCCTGCTACAACACATGTCAGCAAGGTCCTCCTCTTCGCCTTCTGTGGCTTTATACAAACCAGAGCCTTTCTGGTCACCATTTCTGATCAGTACCTGCATCCTTGGCACCATCCTCTGGATCCACGCGGCAGACTGCAGGCACAAGGTTTAATCCACCTGCACCTGCCCTCTGGCTGCTGCTGAGTTATTCTACAGCTCCTTCCTCTTCCCATATTTGCTGCCCGACTCCAGGTAGTCTCTGGACACAGACAAAGTGATCTCTACATTTTATATTGTTGTCTTTCCCCTGCTGCACCCCCTTGGTTTAGGCCCTGAGGAAAAAGAGGTGAAGGGAGCCCTAAGGAGAAAAACAGAGACGTTGTTGAGTGTTTTCTCACTTATTTTCTTCAATGCTGAAGAAAGATACAATGTGTTTCTGGTACAATATATATTAAAAACACAAGTGATAGGATCCACTTGACTAAACATAGATGACTTGTTAGGAATATCTACATCTAAACTAGCTTCCCAGGTCATTTTTGTATTCATAGGGAAAAAATAGTCAAATTTGGAGGTGATTCACTATCATAAAATATATATTCACCTTACCATAAAATATATACCCAGGTCAGATGAATCACCCTGGAAAGATCTCTTTCTCCTCAATGTCCATAAAGGCACTCTATCTCAAAATGCACCAGAAAGTCATGTTTTTTCAGCTCACGTTATTGATGTTTTGTTTTGTGTGAGTTGGCACAGGCAGCGGGAGCAACCCCAGCCCCACAGCTAAAATGCTAAGAGTAGATTTCTGCTCGTTACCTCGCCAGCTTGGGGATCCCCAAAGCAGCACCTGGGCAGAGGCACACCAGTGGAGACGCAGGCACTGCCAAGCTCAGCTCCTGCCAGAAGCTCACCGCCTGCTCTTTACACTTGTTTACCAAGGGCTCTGTTTTTACTAGCATACTGTGATCCTCGCTGTGCTGCTTTTATCTTCTCTGTACCAAGGCCAGGAGCTCATGTGTCCAACGGGGCACCTCCACATCTACCAAACACCTGTTACCTCGACACAGATGTGCTACTTGCCAAACACAGAGAGCACAAACAGCAGCAGTTTATGTACTTTTCTACATTACTACTTGCCAGACT
This sequence comes from Anser anser, assembly GCF_964211835.1. Lineage (NCBI taxonomy): Eukaryota > Metazoa > Chordata > Aves > Anseriformes > Anatidae > Anser > Anser anser. Next base: position 12,700,165 of record NC_139725.1, on the reverse strand, counting down.
TTACTCATTCCCACCTGCAAGGTCACTTGGGTGTATTTACAATCCTCCACGGTCTTCCCTTCTGATACCATCCTCCTCGCCAATCTTTTAACCCATTCCTCCCAACAGTTATGCAATCAGCAGTGATACGATCTTACATAACAAATACTCCAATGTCAAGGTGCAGCGTTGTACCATACTGGTGTCTGCTTTCAGGACAAGCCAATAGTAATTATATCCTGCTGAATATAATAGTACATCATGGGTGAAGTGGGTTCTGCTTTGGCTGCACAGCATTTCATATCATTTCAGCACCGAACACTTTTTTGCTGGTTTTATGCTTGCTGCTATCTTCAGAACCCCTCCTATTTGTCCTTGTACATCCCTTGTCACTCTAATCTGCAGCCAAGTGATGGATTTCTTAATCCCATCCCTTGTAAGCCCAAGAAATGCTCCTGTATTTGCTTTGGCCCTTGGCAACCTGTTCTTGCAGAGTGGTAGTAGAGAGGATATGACTGATTAAGAATCAGACGCTGACACCAGCAGCCCTTCAGGCTTGGCAGAAGCAGTGGTGGTGCCTCTGTGGCAGCACTGATTCGTTCAGACCAAATTAGAGAAAGGCCCAAGAAGAGGAGGGGCATGGCAGCTGCCCCCCTGCTAGGTAGGCAAGGTAAAGGTGAACGTAAAAGTGCAGTAGTCAACACCTTGGAGTCCAGGGGGAGTGAATTATGGGTGGCATCACTCAAGGAACAACGCTGGGGCTGTTCAGCATCACCATCATCACTGACCAACACAAAGAGACAGAAGGCTCCTCAGCAAGCCTGCTGATAATGGTAAACAGGGAAGGGAGGGAGCAGTTCATAGCCACAAAGGCTGGATGTACGTATATGTAGAAGGAGAGTGTCTGCTTCTTAAAAGGTATCTGGTAAAGGGCCTTTTCCAATCCTACAATGAATAAGAAAGGGATGAAGTGATGGGAATCAAGTCTGATCAGTCACAGTAATCAATGAGGGCATGTGACAATGTGGGAATGTTTATTCCAGCTGGGTTATCCGATGGAGGACTTCTGAACTGGGATGACAAGAAGAAAAGACAGGGGAACCATAAGCAAAATGCTGGGATGCAGACCCGACAAAGCAAAAATGGAAACAAGAAGAAACAAACCTAGTCACGCTAATTTGATGGCTATCAAACATCAGGCGCCACGTCCAAGAAGATCAACCTGGACTTTGCAACTGGTAAGACTGTGAACAGGGGCAGGGATTAGACTGGGAGGGGTGCAGGAAACTGCAGAGCTCTGCAAAACCACAAGAAATGTGCAGGTGGAAGGGGGAACAAGAGGAACAAGACAGGGCATAGGTAAAAAAGGGTATAAAAGTGCCAGTCACATGTCAAATGAGTCTGGCCAGTGCTCTTGCACTGGCTGAACCCTGTGCTTGATTATCATAGGCTGTTCTATCTTTTTTATATTACATTTTCTGATTGTTTTTTCTTAACTATCTGTGTTTTCACATTCTCTCCCCTGTGTATGCATGCTAAAGGATGCATGCCAGCTTCTGTGAGTGAACTGGGTGCCAACTACTGGAGTCAGACTAGGGGTGTAAGAGCCTCCAGCCTGTGGTGCCAGCTACTGGAGCGAGTGGGGTCCCAGCATCAGCTAGTGGAGCACGTGGGGGTCTTCTGCTCCCAGACATGGTGTGGGAGCCGTGTGTGTCCAAATCAGCTCCTGGGAGGGACTGGTGTGAGTGAGGCAAGTGTGGAGCAACTCTCTCTGTGTGTCTGTATGTCTTTGGGGTATGTACTAAGCTTTTTTGTTGGTTGAACCTGCAAAGGGGAAAGCAACAGCCACGTCCCCCAGCCTGCGCAGAGACCCCAGGTGCCCAGGAACTGGGATGGGCCCCAGCAGCCTGACAGGTCTGGCCATGATCTTTACCTCATCTTTCTTAAGATCTTTACTTAGGTAAAGTACCTTTCTTAGGCTTGCAACTTCAGAGAAATAGAATATTCTGACTGTTATGTTTCCATGAAGAAGGTAAGTCAAGTGCACTACCTTCCTCCTAGAGATTGTAAATGACTCTCTATAACCCTCCTCCTTTCATCCTTTCCCCAGTTTTCAGCTTCCCTCTGTGTCAGGAGTCCAAAGTCCAACTACAACACAGCCGAGCTGTGTAAGCCTGGCCCGAATTGCAAAGAAAGCTAATTTACAGAAAGAGCTGTGAGAAGGTCTATAGAAAGCTATGGTACAACTACAGGCGGAGCTAGACTTTTCAGTCTGGGGTTGCTAGTAACTTGTAGTTCACAATCAGTTAGTGGAAGAGAGGAAAAATACCAGCACAGAAAGAATTACACTCAAACAGAAAGAAAACAGGGAATTAGTCTGCCAGTCATCGGTGAACTGTTGTCAACAGCATTTTGGTGTTCGGTTTGGTGGATGACGGCAGCTTGCCAGCAGCACCCATCTGTTCCAGGGAGGAGGCAGAGGCCAAGGCCTGCCTGGTCAGCAGTCTCCTCTGTGTCCTACCACAGTAGTACCTATGCAAACACTCCATCTGGACCTTATTAAATCCTGCCTGTCACTTGCACAGGTACACTAGTGAAAAGCATACACAGTAGCTGCAATGTGTGGGCCACAGCCCCCTTGCTCAGCACAGGGCAGCCCTGAGGGAGGCTCTGAGGCTGCTGCTGAGGCCCTCACCTCAAGAACTTGGAGAACTCAGCCCAGGAGCTGGCTATGCCTGTGGTCCCCTCAGTCCTCTCTCTCCGACTTCAGGAACAAATGTGTTTGGCACCAGCACAGCACAAAAATGCGTATTTCCTCCTTCCTCAGGCTGGCTCTCACCCACGTTTTCTTCTTCCACAGCGGTGCTCAGGTGGAGACACGAGCACTTACATGGCCTGGTTCTGATGGCGAAGTGGTTGCACGGTGACTTGAATGGCCTTGAGTTGTACCAGGGGAGGTTCAGGTTGGAAATTAGGAGAAATTTCCTCTCAGAAAGAGCAGTCAGGCATTGGGACGAGTTGCCTAGGGAGGTGGTGGAGTCATTGTCCCTGGGGGTGTTCAAGGGAAGTTTGCACGTGGTGCTTAGGGACAAGGTTTAGTGGGGGATATTGGTGGTATGGGGATTGTTGGACCAGATGATCTTAAAGGGCTTTCCAGCCTTAATGATTTTATGATTCTGTGACCCTGCTGGCAGGTGGAAAGTGCTTGCTTGCAGCACTTCGCAATTTGAGGCCATGCTGAGCTGGGAAAGCCGTAAGTCACAGGCTGGATAGGTTTGGGAGTGGGGAAATGCCCTGACGTTACAGGTAGCCTTAGGCAGTTAGATGAATTGCAAGTGTCACTGAGATTGGTTCTGCTATGGGAAAGAGTCAGATAAGTTATGACACAGCAGTACAGCCTGAGGAAGCAGAGCTAATGTATATGAAGTCCAACAAAGTGGAAAGCACTTATAGAAAAATTCTTGCTTTACGATGACAGGATTAGGCAGGTGTGTTAGCAATGCAAACGGTAATGATACTGGAGGGCACCGCTGGCAGTCAGCAGCATTTTGTTGTCCTTCTTCCCTCCCTCTCCCAAACTCTCTTAAATCTCTGTGTTTTGAGGGCAAGGGGTGGAAATGTGAGGATGAGGGGCGCTGGGATTCCTGACAAATTTCTCAGTGTGCTAGCTGTTGATTGTAATCCTGGTGGTGTAAGCAAGTGGGAATGATAGAAAGTTTCTGAAATCATCCTAGGAACAGCTGTACTAGAAAGGATTCTTTGCAAGACAACTGAACTCTGAAATTAAAGATAAGTGCTGTAAGCTTTCATATATCCTCTGACCTGCGGTATAAAGTAAGGAAACCTCACTAGTTTTCAAAGGTAAAAGGAAATGCTTTTTAAAATTTGCTCTTAGTAAATGAATAGTGACTTTCTTAGTTTGGTTATTGCAGACGTCAGGCAAAACATTTTGCCTAAAAATGAAATGTTAATTCTTTCTCAAGCAGGAAAATGAATAAAGGTCACATGCTGGTGAAGAAGAGCCTCTGTCTGCTTCCCACTTCCTAGCCCTTAGGGTCTGGTTGCTTTCGTAGGTGCCGTTGCTCAATCTCGATATTCCCACCTAAGAGGAAAACAGAAATTGACTGAGATAAAAAGAGGTCTGTCTGATATGAAAAGTCCTGCGTTGGAGGTGATATGGGGTGAGCAGTAGAAATATTCCTACCAGTTCTTTCCAGAAGAAAGCACTTCTCATGGACTTGGTGCAAAAAGAAGTTTTCCAGTTGATCTAAAGTAAAAGCTGTGTCACTTTTTCTTCTAGTTCCTCAGCCTTTCTGTGCAGTGGTGTTTGTTAAGCTGAATGTGGCTGTAGAAACAGATCAATCCTCAGTCCCCTTTCTTCCTCCTTTTCAGTCCCCTGAATTTACAGCTTTGGTCCTGGCTTTTCAGGTGTGTTTTTGTAGGTCTCTGTGTGGTGTGTTACTGTGATGTGACTGAAGGCCAGTTTAGGTTGAAGTAGTTTAGGAACTATTCCTTTCTCCTCTATTAATATGAAAAGATGAAGAAACCAAAGAGGACCTGCACTGTAAACATTTATTTTTTTAACGAGTGAGCTTCTGGGCAAATAAAGAAGGCTGAGAAATGGTGGAGATATTTTGCCGGGACTCATGCTCTGCCTTAATGCCACTCTATGGCTCAACAGTAGGATCAGCAAATGTTACTTGTCCTCTTTTTAGACCAGTCAAAATTGCTAGCGAAGTATATACAGATGGTTCTGGTTCATTAGGTTTCTTAAATACAACTGGCTCATTAGGTTTCTTAAATACAAAATTGTTTTTAACAGGGCAACAAGACAGCCTGTTCCTTGTCTGTGGGTCTGAATTGACTGATCAGTGAGGCATGTGATACTGGAGCGGGAGTTAAATTAGAACAAGGTTTGATGGCAAATCTGTGTGACCCTTCCTTTTGAAAATGAGGCACTCGAGATAATGAGTGAGCAAAGGGCTGGTGTGCTGGGCAAGGATCTGGACTCAGTACAGCAGTCTTCCCAAGGGAGCCTCTGCTATAGCAACGGTATTAGGGGCAGGGAAAGCAGTAGGAATTGCCTACGTCAGATAGTATTCACTGCTAGTTAAGCTTCACTCTGGCCAGGGATGCAGGCACTTACGAATTCCAGTAAAAGACTGGTGGCTTTTTTGTGTGGTCATGCTGAGCTAGTTCCTACAGCTGAGTTTACTGCCAGAGTTTCCTGGATTAAGTAACAATGCTGCAATTCTGGCTTATTTTTCTTCTCAATCGGAGAAATGCACGATGACCTAAGTAACATCCGCATGGTTTAGCATCTGAGCCGCTCCCGCCACCACCCTGTTTTTTTAGCTGATGTCAGCCTGTTGCTCAATCTGCACCTCCTGACTGGAGAAATGCTTTGTAAGAAAACTGATTGCAGTCACTTCTGTTTTGTGCCTGATTTAACATCTTCACAGCTTAATCTCCTGAAATCTTGGCTAAATCTTAGGTGTTCAATGGGCAAGGAGGAGCTGCCCAAGAAATCCACTTAGACCCACGGAAAGATATGTATTCTGTCATTATACAAGGGAAATGGCATTGGGAAAGGCTGTTTTGTGGCATGAATGGGTAAGCGAACTCTGGTCATGGTGGAAGAACGTGCACAGCACATGAATATCTGCAATGGTCACCTCTAAAAAAGGTCCCTGTAGGGCAGAAAGGAGCTGCCACATGGGAATATCTTCAGTCCCCTTGTTTTGTTCCTGAAGTGTTCAGCCTTTGCCACTCCAGCATGAGTCCCTGACGAATGCCTGTCTGTGAGCTGTCTCCTCGCTGTCTTATCTCCATTCCCTGCCACACTGAAGATCCTAACCCTGCTGCCACAAAGCGCTCAGTGCCCTCCTGCCATCAGAAAGTATCATACCTGCATGGACTGACTTGTAGAGCAAGGTTGGAATTGCCTCCCATTTTGTTGTTGCTTTTCCCCCCTTTTTTGCCTGCACACACACACACAGAGAGTGAAACTTTCAGTTCATTTGCAGAGGTGTTACGGTGGGATCATGACGGGATCTAAGCTTTTAGGGGGGAATCACTCTCCACTGTCCTGGGGGTGTATTCTAGCTCTCAAGATCTGGCAGTGGCATTGGAAGCAATTCACTTCCATATCCCCTGGACTTCTGGCTTCCCACTGCTGTTGAGCTTGGCCAGCACCCCTTATCCCCCTCAGCATGGAGACATAAACTGAGTGCTTGAGCTGCTGTCATGTCACGCTGCTTCTGACTGTGGAGCTTGCTAGATCTGTCCATCAGGCAATCCAACCCTGGAAATTAGACAAAAAAGGTTCACGTTTCCTCTTCTGTTTTCTACTAAGTTCATGAGCTGAACTGGCTCATAGATGCCCTGATGAACATTGAAGCTAGTGTGGGGTAAGCAGAGTGGCTGGGGACAGAGAAAAGAGGAAAATAATGGGACAGGGCAGGTGTGTGATGTACGTGTGAGAAATGCAGTCTCTCCTTATTGACAGCCTTACCTTGTGTGAATGCCTTTACGCTCAGCCTACTGCTGTCCTGTGGGTTATGACCCTTCAGGATGCCTTTCAGAAGCAAACAAGTCCATCAAACAGAAGGCAAGGAGTCCAGCTTGTGCTAAATAAGTGAGGAATGGAAATCTGTTTTCTTGTCTGACTGGGAAGTTCCTGATTTGACTGGTTTCGGTCTTGGTCATCACAGCTAATTTAGACAATGGGGCAGTGTGGCTATGCATGACCGAGCAGACCTACTCATAACAGAGTGACTGAGGGACAGATTCGTTAGGTCAGGTGGAGCGTTCCACCAGCCTTCTTAAACCTGAAATGAAGATGGCTACTACCCTGGAGAAGTCTGAGAGCCTTGCAGACTGACAGTTTTTGCTACCTCGTGAGACTGGTAGTAAAGATTTTGGCTGGGGTCTCTTTCCAGCAACAGGACAACATAAGCCAAGGTTTGAGAGTCTAGTGGTCTACCTAGGTTTAATGATTCTTCCTAGTCTGTTTTTTCAAAGAAACTCTCAACACAGCAAGTGCTATGGCTTGGAATAGACAGATGTGATTGCGAAGGAGTTTATATACTCTTTTCTATAGCAACACATGCTCCTGTAGATGCCTTTCCGTGTAGCTGACTGCAAGGGCAGGGTGGCCTGTTCTGAAAGCATTTTATCGGTTGCTGAAACACTGGACCATGCCCACAGATACCATTTGCTGAATTTAAGAAGAAGACTTATGCATGGTCCTCGTATCCAATCCTATGTATTGATACCACGTTGTGTCTCACCCCAACAGAGGCTGCTGATGTCTTTTCCCCATTTTATTTCTCCCTCTGCCCAGTTTCACTGATTTTTTATTTATTTATTTTTTTCCTCACAAATGCTGTGCTGGACTGTTTGAAAAGGGTGAAGCCGTTCCTAAGCCCTTGGCTCCCCTTTTGCCCAGTTTGTTCAGCAAGTGGGGCAAAAGCGGTTATGACACAGGGAAAGCAGCTTCCCCTCCAGTTGCTGCTGGTGTTGTGTCCAGCTCATTCAGAGGCAACTGTACAGGCACAAATGCACTGCACTGCAATACTGGCTGACTGCTCCACGGATAGTACATGCAGGAGCAGGTCCCCCTTCATCCTTTTGAACTGCTTTTAAATATTTTTATCCTGATGGTGAGAGGCTGGGCATGGCTTAGGAGTAAATTACAGCCAGCGGGAGAAGTGGGCAAGTGGGTGTGCAGGTGGAGCCTGTGGAATTGTGGCTGCATCTCAGTTGCATAAATGGCATTGATGTTTTCAGTGTCCCGTTTCAGAGCAGCAGAGAAGGAACCATCTTTGCCCCCAGACCCAGAAAATTGCCTCTACTTTCCACTTGACCTTGCCAACCTTTGCTTCACTTCAGTAAAGAAAATTCCTCCAGGTCTTCTAAGCCAGTAAGACCTAATCTCTTCAATTCCTAAGAAAAATACATGAAATGAAGTCCTGGAGAGACCTGCTCAAGAACAGCAGTCCAGAAGTGTCCTCCCCTATCAGCATGCCCTGCCCGAGCGATCTTGATGTGGGCTGGTGCTTGTTTTTGTGGTAGAGCTGATGTTTTATCGGGCCGGTGCATGTTCTTTAAGCTGGTGTTTAATGGCCAGTTCCCTGTAAAAGCTTGTTTCTTCTCATCATGCTCGAACGCATTTGCCTGCCTGCCCCTTTTTGGGTGGCTACATATAAAAGCAAAGAGCACTTTAGGCTTAATGCTATATCATGTCTGTTCAAACTTGATGCTACGCAGACTGCCAAAATGGCATCTCAGGGATGAAATGTAACTACCAATACGAGCATGCATGGGCAGGTGGATAGCCTGGTTTTGGGGGCATAGCCATGGGATAGGGAAGCTTTTGGAGAGCTACATGGCTCCACCTCAGATCTGCTGCACTGATGTCTCACTTCCCCCACTGGTCTCTGTGTCCCGCTGACCACGTGCAGTGCCACAGCTTATTTCTGTATGAAAAGCCTATAATGCACTGTGTGTTGGGAGCATGTGGGATCCCAGTGTCACATGTGGGGCCAGACATCGTGCTGCAAGCATGCCAGTTCCAGCTGTGTGCCCAAAACACGCTGTTGGGCATCCTCACAAAAATAACGATAGCCTCAGCTGGCAGGTATATGCTTTAAAGTTTCTCTCTGTGATGGATTCCCAAATGAAATCTGACCTTTGATAAAGGACACGGCCTGTGCATCCTACTCAGAATGAGAGCTGCCTGATCATTCGTGAAGACTTGAATACTTCAAAGTGGTTTGCAGGGGAATTTGTGATAGGAAGTTGATGATTTTTGGTCTATTGAGAAATTTTCCAATGTTTGTTGACTTTAGCAGGGTGGTTTTATTTACAAGTCATTTTTTTTTTCCCAACGTTTTACTCAAATGCTAAAAGTTATTAAGTAGAATAGTTTTTAAAGATTTTGTAAATCTGAAAGGGGAGAGAAGTTGATCACACTAGAAGAGGATAATGCCAGTATAGCAAATGTTGTGGCCTGTGTTAACTGTGGAAGACTGTTAACGTTAAACTAATTCTGGATTTTGCAACCAGGCAAATCTCTCTATGCCCACCTAGTGCTCAGGCTGTCATTGGAATAAAATCTAGAGCTTTTGACTCACAGGTGGTGGAGTCAGTCTTCAAATTAGGTTAAATGGGACTGGTACATGTCAGTAAATTCAGCAAATACTGCTTCTGGCTGCGCTGAACAGACAGAACTATTGTGTTATTAACATTGTTCTTCCTCATTCTCATGCCTCTAAGCACTTTTTTTTTTTTAATTTCCTTTTTAAGCAAACACATGCCAAAGAAGAAAAGATTAATTAAAAGGATATTCTGAACAAATTAGAGAACTGTAATCTCCTGGGGCATTTAGTTTAAACTGTCTATGTGCAGAAATGTTTCACAGAGAGAAAAAAAAGCTGTTAGTACTTAGAAAATGTTTGTCTGTCCGAAATATATGTTATGTTATTTGCCTACAAAGTCCTATAGTACAGACTGTTACAGATTATTTTGTCGTTGTGACATTTTTTTTCCATAGCAGAACAGTTTGCTGTCTCCTAAGCAAATTTACTAGAGTAACTTCCAACACCCTTTGTTTTTCTGCCCTAGGACTGTGTTTCCAGGAATTAGCAGTTCTGTCTGACCAGCGTTTGCATACTGAATTGGAAGTACTCAGTGAATCCCGTCGCCTAAAACCTGGGTTTCCCCAGAAAACTGGGCACCTGAAAGAAACGACTGAAGAATTTAAGCAGTGTTTTACCCAAGGAGCTACAGGAGGATTTTGCAATCAATTGGAATTCCATTTATAGGATATCTTACAGCACAAGTGGAGCCCAGATGTTTTCAGTAAACGGCTTTCAAAACAGTTGAGATCAGTGTCAAATTTCCAGACATGTGATCGAGCTTGGAGTCAACTTTGGGGTTGCTTTCGTATTTACCGAAAGTCTGTGTGCTGAATTACACTGAAGTTTGGGGGTGGAATGAAGTTCTCCATAACAAATATTTGACTGGACACATGGTTTATCTTATTTGCAGGACTTTGAGCTTTGAAAAAAAGGTTACTGTATTTTTGTTGGTGTAATATTTGAAGTATATTCAGCTCCCTCTTGCTCACTGGATTTAGAAGCGGTGTTGCATTTTAACTCAGATCTGTTATTATTCTAGCTATTAAAATATCAGGGCAAGAAAGCATTTTAAAGCGAGATGGGAACCGTTTCTACAGATGATAAATGACACATGCATTCCTGAACAATCTGGCTTGCCCAACTGCAGTGAACTCTGCTCACGTGAAGCGAGCCCTTTTGTTGGAGGTCTAGCTGGATGCCTAAGTCATATACTAAGTTTTTGCTGAGGCAGTCTATCAGCAAAAAATCTGACTTCCATTTTTACAAGCTTAGAATTTACTTTTGCAAGTACTGTCCAGTCATTTTTCATCCCACAGTAAGATCACTGCCATAATTTGGAAGGTTGTACAGAAGAATGGCACAGGTTGAGTCAATATGAATGATTGTAAAGTGTGTGTAAGGGACACGGAAACTTTCAAATTTTTAACACCGTATCCAAGCCTTACCCTATGCAAAGTCCTTGCCAACTTCAAATGCTACCCGTGGCCCTGTCTGTCCAAATTTGCTGTAACTATGTGTCATGCCCTCTTAAAAACCTGCTCAGGGCTTCCAATCTAACAGCGATTTACCCTTGGCCTGGGGTTGGACTCCTTTTTCCTGAGACTATGTGTGTGCGTCACACGCAATGGGTGTCACACCTCATTGAGATACTTCGAGGTGTGTGAAAACAGAACCTTGGTGTTTTTTTTTCCTGCTACACCTTGAGCTGTGTCAACCAGTTCTCTGACTTAACCACCTTCTGTATATCTATGGAAAGAAGCTCATTTTATTTTGCATTTAATTTTTATGAGCAAAAAAGCTCAAATTTTTGCAAACTTGAATTGAAGTCTTGAGTTGTCATATAAGGAACCGAAGCGTTACTGTCCTTGATTTGGCTGAGTTTCAGATCTGTGCTCTACATAGCATGTTTACATCTCAGCTGTAAACAAATGAGATCTTGCTCCATTGTTTCAGATGGGATCTAGTCCAAGGGAAAACAGAGATTGTCTTCAACAATCTGAAGCTTGTGTAGGCAGACAATACATCGCCTCTTGCCTGTGGGCAGCATGAAGAATGCCTCTGATTTAGATCAACAAAGCAGCCAAGAGCTGACACAGATGCAAAGCAAGGCTGCGCATGCACTCAGCTAAGATGACGGATCAGTCCACGGGCCACTATGATGTGTGTGTGCAAAAGTGTACTGGAGGAAATAGTTTGCACTACCAGGCTCTTCCTGACTGCACTGAGATCTTTCATCTATTGGATTTGAATGAAAAATGCCAGGATCTCCCTACTGCTTTGGACAGTTGCATGAATAATGGTCAGGCATGCCATTAACTACTAGCTACTGAAAGCTACATGATAGAAAGTAGTCTGCAAAGCATTGTCAGATCCAAAATACGAGCTTGCAGTTAGCAAATGTGAATGCCATTTGACGTGAAGTCCAGCCCGAGTATGATAATGCTTCTTGCAGGCTGCTTCCCAAGAATGCTCATTCTTGATGAGGAAAGGCACAAGATAAAAGAGGGCTTGACCCAAGCCACAGAAAAACAGTACAAAATAGTAAAACTTAAGACACTGTGACAGTAGTTTTAGAGAGTCAGTTGCACCATCAACCTAAAACTTGTAGTTATAGCTAAAACTAAACAATCCTAAGACCAGAGTGTTAGACAATCTTTGTATTTGTCACCAAGATGCTATGACGAATGAGTGTACAACCCAATATTTACTTTTCTGGCCAAATAAATCTGCTGTCATCACTGTTAATGTGTATGTTTGTGCAACTTGTTATCGATCTAGAAAGCAGAATGTAGCACTTTACTAATCTTATTGACATTTAATCATCGGTGGCACAGTGTCCAAACTACAGAGGAAATATTCCCACTATTAATAGACTATTTGCTCAGTTGTTTACAAACTGTGATGTTGCACAGCCTTTCATGGAACAATGTAATGAGGATTTATGCAGCTTTGGTCATGAGGAGATTGGAAAAAAAATAAACAATTGTTTGCAATCTATAAACTGCTGGGTAACTTTCTTTTCATAGTTCCAAGCGAGCCTTTGTCAGTCACAGGCATAAGGGTGGAAGGAGAGCACAAAGAGCAAAGAACATGATGTAAATAAAGATAAAAAAAAAAAAAGTTTAGTAGTAGGTTCAAAGTTAATCTTTCTGGAATACTGAATCGTACTCTGCAATTACCTGCAAATATAGAGGCCTGCCTGAGTGTAAAGCTATATAAGAGTATATATGCTTCAGGAGGACAACCACTAATGTTTGACAAACCTTTTCAGCTAAATGTGAGGTTTGTTTTTTTGAAGTAACCTCAAACTGTTGAAAATACTACAGTATGAAAACAGTAATGCAAATCTGCCCAGCAGTTACCAAGTTACCACCTTTTTTTTTTTTTTTTTTACATAAGCATTTGTGTGGGAGGGGAACATGAGGGTTTCAAATGTACCTGGCAGCCTGCAGAAGTGCTAAGTATGATCCATATTAATTTACAGATCTTAATTACTTCTGATGGTTAACTGACAGAATCAAGAGAAAACTTTAAGTCAAAGGAAGACGTTGGCTGTTTCTTTAAGACACTCAGTACGCTGCTGAAAGTGCTGTTGTGCTGATGCAGACCGACCCGAAAGCAGTCACACGTGGGAAATCAGACATTGCCTTCAGAACAAGGAAGTTCAAAGACCAAATGAAACTTTGTTGAAAGGACAAGTTAGAGGAAAAATTAACTTAAGCAGAGTTTGCAGGCTCAGTAATCCATGTTCCAGTACTTGTAATATTTCTGACTAATTTCAACATTTTCTGTTTTCCTGAACAAAAGCCAAGATTTTGGGAGCCCGATGTTAAGGGATGATCTCATAGGACATTTCTAAGCCTTCAAAGTTGTGTTTACAATCTGCTTGAAAGATCAGAAACCAGAAAGTAAAAGAATCCAATATTTGTTGAAAATAAACGACCAAACTGAATGACTGTAGTAACAAAAGCAGCTGAAATAACCGTCCCGATATCAGAAGGCTCAGCTTGTTCCGTTTGACCTTTGATTTCTCAATTACCTCTTTATTATTTGGCATTATGCTTGAAATGCTTACGGGCCCCTGTCCTAAATCTCACCATCGAGTAAATCGAACATCAGAGGGCAGGAAATGTTTGGTTTCTCGCCGTCTTTCTTGTTTGCGGTGCCTTTAGTCATCACTGGACAACCGTGCTAACGCACAGTGAGTTTCTTTCCCAAGGTCACACGCAAACACCAGCGGTGATTGTTGCATGTGCCTGTCCCTATCTTGTAGCAGCTCCGAGGAAAGATGGTGCCCCTCAGCTGTGTTCTTTCTTCTTGGGTTGGCTCACCAGATTAACCAAGGATTTTGGCCCTTATTTAATGGTTACTTGCATTTCTTCACTGCATTTTTGTGGCGGTATCTATCCGAAGCTGGGCCTGGTCACTGAAAGGAGGAAGTCTGAAAGCTTACTGGGCCTCGTCTCTGAGTCACCGATGTTTGCTGGTGTGGAAAGCCAGAGCTAGAACTTGATGTTCCGCTCCAGGAGAGTACACGAAAGCGGGAAGAAAGTATCTACTATGGCACAGATTTCTTCCTCCTGACGCTGTCCTAAGCAGCTCAAGCCGTTCCTGTTGAAGTTACAAAGCTGCATGCTGTTTTCTGGGGACAAACAAGTGTGTTTTATTGTCAGGGCTACGGAGCGTAGGCACAAATGGCTGTGCTCCTGTGGGGGCAGAATGGCAGGGCCTGCTTCATCCATGGCAGGGCCTCCTTCATCCCACGGGCCTCCTTCATCCCATGGGCCTCCTTCATCCCCAGGACCTGCTTCATCCCCAGGACCTGCTTCATCCTCAGGGAATCCTTTACTCTCAGGGCCTCCTTTACCCCCAGGGTCTCCTTCCACTCTCTACAACTCCCTGAAGGGAGGGTGTGGAGAGCTGGGGTCGGCATCTTCTTGCAGGTAGCTAGCAATAGGACTAGGGGGAATGGCTTCAAGTTGCTCCAAGGTGGAAATTAGGGGACATTTCTTCTCAAAGCGAGGGGTTAGGTATTGGGACGGGTTGCCCAGGGAGGTGGGGGAGTCACCGTCCCTGGGGGTGTTCAAGGGAAGGTTGGACGTGGTGCTGAGGGACACGGGTCAGTGGGTGACATCGGTGGTAGGGGACGGTTGGACCAGGTCATTTTGGGGGCCTTTTCCAACATGAATGACTCTAGGATTCAGGCCCAAACCGCCCCAACTGGGCCCGGCCCCGAGCACTGGGGCGGGCGGGGGGGGGACAGCGAGGGGAGGGGGACCGGGAGGAGGCGGGGGCGTGGCCAGGGTAAGGGGCGTGGCCGCCGGTCACGCGCCGCGGGGGAGGTGCTGAGTCACGCTGGGCCAGCAGAAGCGCGGCGGGCAGCGCCGCCAGTCCCCGCCTCCTCGCCCCCCCCCCCCCGTTTCCCGCCACGCCGGCGCGCATGCGCGCGGTGACGCCGGCGACGCTATAAAAGGCACGGCGTCGAAGGGAGCAGGCCCAGAGTGCGTCGGCGAGGCGGAGCGGAGCGGGTTCCTGCGTCAACAGTGCTTGGACGGAACCGGCCGCGCTCGGGCCCGCCGCCTCACTACCACCACCAGCCGCACACCGACACCGCAGCCTCTCCTCTCACGGCAGCGCGATGGCTACCCCTCTCTCCCAGGTGCGCCAGAACTACCACCAGGACTGCGAAGCGGCCGTCAACCGCCAGATCAACCTGGAGCTCTACGCGTCCTACGTGTACCTCAGCATGGTGAGGGGGGGAAGGCCGCTTTCGGGGGAGGGGGTGGGGGCTGCGTTTGGGGGGGGGGGGGCTCGGGGGTCTCTAGGCCCTGGTGATGTGGGGCCTGTGGGGGGTGTTGTGGTTTGGCCTCCCCGAGGAGGCCAGCCTCGGGGGAAGGCGGGCCTTCGCGGCGGGGCCGCCTCCTCCTCCTCCTCGCCGAGGGCTTCGCGGGGTCGAGCTAAAGGGAGAAATCCCGCCGCCCCCGGGGGAGGCTTTCCCCTGAAGGAAGGGGGCAGGGAGGGCGTGAGAGCCGCGGGGTGCCCCAGCCCCGCCGGGGAGGCAGGGGCGGCCCTCCCCGCGCAGCCTCCTTGCTCCGCCCGGGGACGGCGACAGCCGCTTATTTGCGCCGGTTTTCCGTAGGTGAGGCGCTTATCTCGGGCGGGGGCCGGTTACACGTTAACTGCTCTTTGTTCGCCGCCCCGGGCGGCCTCGTTATCAGCGCAGCTCAGCAGCCTCCGAGCGCCTCTGCCCTTGGGGCAGGGCTGGATGGCTGGGATTGCCTAACGAGGTGATTGGCGCCTCTCCCGCGGGCGTTCTCCTCTCGCAGGCACGGTTCTTCCTAGTTGTGAAGTGAATTAGGAATCCAGGGGTTTCTTGGCCCTGTGCCTCTTGTACTTGGCAAGAGACTCCGATTTTAGCCGTAGCTGAGTTGAGTAACTCGGTATGAGCACGGCTCTGACCTCTGCAGCAATCCGGGTGACTTAGATTTGCAGGTAACTTGAGACTTCATAGTGACACTGTAGTAAGTTGGGGCACCTAAGTGTACAGTTAAAGCTTCTTTCTGGGTTACTGTGGAGGATTGAACCTCAGCTGCAAGCCAAATGTAACTGTTGGTGGTAGTAGTGACACACAAGCACCATTGTCTTGCCATGAAACCTCCAAACTGCTGGTTAAAGAGCAGAGAATTCCATGCTGTCTCATCTTGGAAATAACTGGTAGTTGATACAAAGCTTTCTATTGAAGTCTCCTTAAGACCAAAATACAAATAAGCTGTGACTTCTAACAGCTATTACATATTCTGTTTTTCAAGAGATGACTTTGTATTTGTTGTTGAACATGCACTTCAGTTAAACTTCTGTTTTTAAAAAGTGATACCGAAGATTTTTCAGAAGTAGAAAGTGTATTTACTAGTCTATTCCCCAGTAAACCTGGTGAAACACTCATGAGGGCTTTTCTGTAGAATTATCTTCAAGTTCTTTGCCCTCTGAACTAGTGTTATGAGTCAGAACCTTGACCAGTGATCATTGTAAACAAAGAACACAGGGAAAACTCATCCTTGTTTACAGCGAGGCATTTAGAGCCTGTGTTTAAGGCAGCAGAAGAGCAAACACAGTGGGGCATGGGTTTTTGTATATTTAGGAGTGAACTGCAAATACCATTTATTTGTGTTAATGATTGGGATGCAGGTTAAAACTTAATCTAGGCTGGGAAAATTGAACTTCTTATGAAGGGAAGAGCTCTGCCATATTGCCTTGCTGTCTGTTGTGCTGCTGGCTAGCCCTAGCTTGGACTCTTGCTGTCTTGAAGTAGGGCTGACTGCAGACATGTCCGAAGTCACAGTATGAGCTTTGCTTTGTGTGCCTGCTGGAGTGAGTATTAGGCTTCTGAGCATGTGCATTCTTTCTTTTCAGTCCTACTACTTTGACCGGGATGATGTGGCTCTGAAAAACTTTGCCAAGTACTTCCTGCACCAGTCCCACGAGGAACGTGAGCATGCTGAGAAGCTGATGAAGCTGCAGAATCAGCGGGGCGGCCGCATCTTCTTGCAGGACATCAAGGTGAGGACTAGTGCTTTGGGTTGTCCTGTCTAATGCAGAACTAGACTCGGGGCCTGTCTCCAGGCTGGAAGGGAAGGAATTCCCTAGGGATCTTGGAGAGCAGCAGCAGCTGCTTGTATACTCCAGTGGACAGAAAAGGAAAGTGAAACAATAACAAAACATACAAAGCAAGTGATGCACAGTGCAGTTGCTTACGACTCACAGACCAATGCCCAGCTTGTCCCCAAGCAGTTCTGTTGTCTCTCCCTGGCTGACTCCCCCTTTTTTTATTGTTCAATGTGATGCCATATGGTGTGGGATATCCCCTTGGCCAGTTGGGGTCAGCTGTCATGGTTGTGTCCCTTCCCAGCTCCTTGTGCACCCCCAGCCTCCTTGCTGGCAGGGCGGTATGAGGAGCTGGAAAGTCCATGAGCTGATGTAAGCACTGCTCTGCAACAACTAAACACCAGTATGTTATCAACACTTTCTCCTACATCCAAAACATGGCACCATATCAGCCACTCTGAGTAAATAAACCTTATCTCAGCTGAAACCAGGGCACCTGCTTGCTTAGGCTGTTAGATTACAAGGGTGGGAGGAGGAAGAAAGCAGCTCTGTTAAGTCTTACCCTGCAAGATTTCACTGAGCATAACAGAAGGACTTAGGGAACAGGCATCTCTGTTCTGTGACTTCAGCATGCATTCAGTTCTGTTCAGTGTGCACTATCAAGCTTTTCAAAACATCAAAATGCCTGAACTTGGTTGTGCTCAAAACTTCCAGTATAAGACCCTTACTGGAAAGCTGCAGGATGCAGCAAGTTGCTTTTCTAAGCAGAGTCTGAGACAGAGCAAAGCATTTTAGATCTCTATTGGTCCTTGGTTACTTAAAATATGGTCATGGGCTTTCCCCTGTAGAAACCAGATCGTGATGACTGGGAGAATGGACTGACAGCAATGGAGTGCGCCCTGCACCTGGAGAAGAACGTGAACCAGTCGCTGTTGGAGCTGCACAAATTGGCAACTGAAAAGAACGACCCGCATGTAAGTGGCCACTGAAGCGAGAACGTAACTGTGCAGGGAGTGTATGTGACTGGGTGGGAGGTGAGCTGGGGGTACCTGCTGGTCCTACTGGTGAGAAAAGGGATGGACAAGCTGTGCGGCCCTCCCAAAGGGAAGGGCACAGGTGTCAGCACCTACTGCACCCATTTGGTGGGGTTATTGTGCTTTTTTCTTCTTGCAAAGGACCAGTTATGTTGTGTTTGGGTGGTTACAGCTGTCCTTACAGAGCAGTGGGTGTATGGCTGTGTTCAGCCCCTCCTGATGCTCTTCTTCAGAACAGAAGGCATGTGGGCAACACTTCAGAGAAGTGTATTAAGCAATTCCCAAGTGTGAATAAACCTGTGGTTTCAGAGTACTTCTGAAAATGTCTGCAAGCTAAAGTTCCTCTAAAAGGAGTAACATGCTGGGCAACAGGTGTTAGTTACCGTGAAGGGCTATACAGTGCTCTAAATGTGTTCAGGAACTTTCTTGTGGTGAAGAAAAGAATGTTTCCTGAACATGATGATATCGTAATGGAGGTTCCTGGAGCAAGTGTGCCTGGATAGGCGTGCCTCACTTTAGTTTTGCCTCAGTAATGCAAGAACAAGATCAAAGGCTACTTCTCAGATAGCTTCTGCAGCTTTAAAATTGTCCTTGTATATCATCTTTCACTAGGCAGAGTTAGAATGATTTCAGATCCTGTTTCAGCAGGATGAGCCATGTGCAGACCTAAACTCTTTTTCATCTCCATTTCAGCTGTGTGACTTCATTGAAACTCACTACCTGGATGAGCAGGTGAAGGCCATCAAGGAGCTGGGCGACCATGTGACCAACCTGCGCAAGATGGGGGCACCCAAGTATGGCATGGCAGAGTACCTCTTCGACAAGCACACCCTAGGGCACAGTGACAATGAGAGCTGAAGTCTTGCCACGAACACCACCCTGTGGGTTTCAGGAAGATTCCTGCTTTACTGTCCAGCAGTGCATGCATCTTCAGCTATCTAGATAAACAGTTCTCTTACTCTGTACCAAATATCAGCCTTCTTTTCTCTTGTGTTTTGTGTATCGCCTTCCATCCAATAAAGTGACTTGGTTCAAAGTGGTTTGTTCCCTTTTTCTTGAAAGGAAAGGATTGTGCTCCCTAGTCTCCACTGGGAGAATTTTATCTTAAGCTGGGCATGAAGAAATGCATAAGGGGGGTCAAGTTGTACTTTTTCTTGCTTAACACTTTTATAAATTAGCTTTTTTTCTATCCAGTAGTATCCACTGCAGGAATTGCTCAGGGACTAAAGCTGTTTTAAAATGCTTTTGCCACTACAACTTGTGCTTTAATGCAAGGAAAGGGAGGCTTTGGTATCTCTGGGCTTCCTGAGTTGCTGAAGGGTGGGATTAATGCCTCACCGAGCATCATGCCTGCCTGGCAACTGGGACTGCACTTGTCTGTAAAGAAAACTTACTGTGAGTAAAGAGCTGTCTGTGTGCTCTAAGCTAGACAAACAGTGGTGATTCAGGAACTACCTCGAAAGACAATGCTGGGAGTTGGGGGTGCTGGTGACACCAGCTGAGGCCAAACTATCTGAAAGGCAGAGGGGGGGGGAGTACGTGAGGTGGACTGAATTTGTTCTGTTCCCTGTGGTGTGGGGAGTTCCGCAGCTGTTCCTGAAGATCTGAAAAGAGGAACGCTTTTCTTTAACACTTTAAATTTCTATTGCACAGAAACTGAAATGAGGAAACAAGTGGTCCTGGACTTCAGCCTTGCTTTTTTTATTGTTGTTTTCAGGGAGGATAGTTAGAAATCTTACCTTAGTGGTGTCTGCTGCCATTGACAAGACTTCCTTGAGAGCTTTCAGGTCAGTGGCAGATGCGATGGGGAAATGGAAGCAACATGAACACCTTTGCCTGTAGCCACCTGTTCAAGAGCCTTATCCCATGGCTTTCCCAGTATGGGGGAGTACCAGGTAGGTAGGGCTCCGTGAGGCACTGTGGGTCTGTATCACGGGTGCTGTGACTCAGTCCCTTTCTTTCCCTGGAGTATCTGTCAGTAGTGCAAGTCCTGCATGAGACATGTAGTGGGCCTTGTGGCAAATAATGTAAACTTGGGGTTCTAATTCCTGCTGTGAGGAGGTGTCACTGGCTGTATTCTTCTGCTTTGGGCTACGCCTGAATTCCAGGGTCGTCAGGATGCTGTCAGCTCAGCTACTGTTCTGCTGTTAGGCATCTGTAATGCCTAACACTAAAAGTCTTGTTGGTTTTGCTAAAGTGTAGGGTTTTTCCTCACTTTTTTTCTTGTTGCAACACTGAAATCATGTGCCTGCTACTGTACCTGAGGGCAGGAGTGTTGAGTCACCTGGGCTGGGCTCTTGGTGAATGCTCCAGCAGCTTGGGGTTTGGCTGCACTGCTCTTCTGTTGGCCCAGGTGTAAAGATATTGCAGTATCACTTGTATGGCAGGTATTTTAACAGACCTCTGTGTCTTTTGGTCTCCTTTAGCTGTACTGATCCATCAGATCTTCACATGTGCTCTCACTAGTCTCCATGATCACCTCCATCAGCCCCACGTAGTCACCGTCACCGAGGGAGATGCCAGAATCGTTTGGGGACGGGCTCTCCACTGGTCTTGTCTCTCTTGTTGGGGGATTATTGCTGCTTCTGTTTCCTGAATCTCTTGTCCCAGAAACCTCTGACGGGTACGGGTCTGGCGCGCTGCTTGTGTCTTCTGAACTTAGGCTGTCGGGGCCTGCATTCCCCACGGGGGACCTCTCCAGCGCTGGAGATGTTACAGGAGTGAAGGAGAAGCAGGGAGGGGGGCTGCTGGTGGGCGCTTTGATGCCAGGGGGGTGCAGGGAGCTCAGCTGCTCAGAACCAGGGCTGGCTGTCGTGTTCTCCAGAGTTAGCCAGGGTGGCTGGGAGCCTTTCGAGCTCTTCAGGCTCTTGAAGTTGCCCTGCTTCTCGTGGTTCGGGGACTCTGCCAGGAGGGGGAATTTAGGGCTGTCTGATGCTGTGGACAGAGGTTCTGGACTCCCCGTGGTGGCAGCTTCTCTGCCTCTACTGTTAGAGTTGGGTTTTTCTTCCACCGTTACAACCAGCGAGTCAGGACCTTTGTTCCTTTCCGTTGGCCAAATAAACGTTTCCTTGGTACCTGAGCCAAGGGAGCTCTGGCTTTTGTACATATCGCTCGTCCTGGAAGGCGAGGAGTTGGTGATGACGTCCCTGAGGGAATTGGAGCACGCAGCAATGCTGGAGAGCGCAGGGGGCTTCTTGCGGCCCTGGCGCCGGGAAGGGAAGATCATGGGGATGGAGCTGATCGGCGTCTGTGGAGCGCTGTAGAAACCGGGTCTCTCGTAAAACGGGGTTGACATGAAGGCATCAAACTCCCTTAGCTTTCCATCGTCGCCGTCCCACTGCTCCTGTGAGGTGGTGTCCCCCCTCGGGGAGGGGACAGCCTTGCCTGTGTCTTGGTAGGCGTAGTGGGAGAAGGGGGAGGTGGGCTCCCC
The DNA here is from genome assembly GCF_964211835.1 of Anser anser. NCBI lineage: Eukaryota > Metazoa > Chordata > Aves > Anseriformes > Anatidae > Anser > Anser anser. Next base: position 12,678,977 of record NC_139725.1, on the reverse strand, counting down.
TCGCCGGCGCAGCAGGTTCATCCGGGAGGAGGACCTGGAGAAGGTGGGTGACTGGACACCAAGGAGACGGCCCAGGTGTCCCAGCAGTGGCGTGGAGTGGTTCGCCTCCTCGTTCTCTTTAATTTGCTCCAGGGGCTGGAACTCCATCTCTTCTTTCTGCATGCTGGGGAAAGGCAGGACAGGCTGTAACGTGGCCACGACAGGCAGTGTTTTGGTGGGGAGGCTGGCAGCACGGGAATGTTGCTGCCTGTGGCAAGCCTCTCCTCCTGTGTTGCCATTAATTGTGTGTTAGTCCCCCCGAAATAGCGGTGCTCATAGTAGAGGAGGGCAGCGAGAGGTCAGAGGCATCCTTTGCCAAGAAAGTTATCGGCTGTCATCTTTGGATGAGCCTGAAATATACTGGAGCAGGATTTCACAGACCGTGGGGGAAGATGTTATTGCTCTCTTACTCCTTAAGCACAATATCCTGCGCAACACCTGATCTGAGGCGTAAATGTGGTCTGCTCTGACGCCCTGCAGTTGCACCCACCTGATATCAAAAGTAGAGCCAAGGAAGGAGGGGCGCTTGTACTCAGCAGTGGCTGCGGTGTAAGGTGGCTGGGGGTCGGGCTCGTTCCAGTATAGGTCCTTCTCCAGGATGGGCAAATCCTGATGCATCTCGTCCACTGCCATAAGGGACACCTGCCGGGACAGCAGCAGTGTCAGTGAGTGGCGTTGCATGTGCCTATTGTCAGTGGACAAATAATGCAGGAGGGAGCAATGTAGCCCAGGGGTGAGATGAGTGGCTAGCTTTGATATGTGTTTTTATTTTATTTTTATTTTTTATTTTTCACATGGAGAGATTTGATTAATTAAAAGGAAGGTGATTCTGAAGGGAACATGAAAGCAACACACTCGCTAGAACAGACAAGCTTAATGTTAGGAAGGACTGAAGGTGGAGAGTAACTGCATGGAAGAAACCAGAGGAGGCAGTTTTAGGTACAGACATAGGGTGGGAAAAGACAGGAAGAGGCAGGAATTATTTGTCATCGAAAGGCAGCGAGGGTCTGAAACAAGTCAGGATCCATCATGTGTGCCAAAATATGGGCTAAGGGGGCCGGGTGGAACTGCTGCTGGTCTCTGTGTACCAAATGTAGCTCTATGTGCCAAAAGCCCTGTGTTGCTTGGTGTGTGTGTGTCTTCCTGGCACACACCTTGCCCTAGTTTTCCTGGAGCCTGGGATGTTTCCCTGGCTGCTGAGAAGGAACACTGAGCTGGTTGCCTTCACCCTTGTATCCGCTGGGGAACCTTATGCTCTCCTCCTGCTTTCCTAGCTGTCTCTTTTTGGAGATCCTGAGCCCCTTCTTAATATACAGCCACCGAAACCTCAGATAAGCACAAGGGTCATGGACTGCTTCTCTGCCCCACTGCAGGCAGAAGTGCTACAGAACATCACGACTATGCTGAGCCCTCAGGTGCTCTCCTGCCTCTGTGGGCCAGGAGGCTCCTGCCTTCACCGTACCTGCAGGTTCCTGTCGATGAGCCAGTTGGTCTCAAAGTCATCATCATCCTCCCCAAAAGGGTTGATGAGCTGTTCGGCCACCTGCACGTGGAGAGCACACAGCAAGGGTCACGGTCGTACCCACCCTTTTCCCTGCAGGAGGAAGGGCCACGGGGCTCAATCCAGAACTACCCTCAAGGGTGATGTGTCCTGAATTTGGAGCAATGCTGTTTCCCCCCAAAAGGGGTGGGTTAAAACCAGAACCTTTCCGGTTGTTAGGAGGCATCGGTACACACAGGAACTGCCCCGTGCTTGCTGCAGACCACGTGCAAAACTCTGCAGATAAAGTGCAGCCCACTGCCTCTCTTTTCCCCAAACTAAGCAAAGGTGGAGTGGGTCTTCAGAATGAGGTGCTCAGAAACTGAAGGTCTTGGCAGTGCCCTCAGTCCCTGTTGGGTCCCAGCACCTGGCACGTTGCCCACAGCTCAGCCCCTGCTGGCACAAACCAGGGAAAAACCCGTGTTTGGGTCAGATTCCAGTTCCAGGCATGTTTTCTTGGACTTACCTTTAACCAGCCAGCATAAAAGAAGAACTGCAGAAACGTAAAGACTGGCACGAAGAGATCTAGCTCGTGGCCAGGATATGCTTTTTCCGGATCCAGGAACTGCCGCCCGATCAGACAGGCCAGGAAGAAGCTGTAAACAGCCACGGTCACCACCTGGGAAAGGTGCCAAGGGACACAGCAGAGGCCCTTGAGTTCCCAACTTGCTTTCTCAGCATCCCTCTCCTAGTTCCACCCCAAACAGCAGCGAGCTGCTGCAGATGTTCTGGCTCTGTAGCATTTTGAAAGCCATGTATTCAGTTACAACATACTTCTCCTCTGCTTTTTTCCCCCCCCCCCCCCCAGGAAGATGCATTTCTGCTGCAGAAAGCTTTAATTATGCCCTTTGCCCTTCATCTGTTTTGTACATTGCATGGAATGGAAAAGCCACTCTGCCCCTGGAATGCCATGCATGTAGGCATCACAGAGAGAAGGTGGCACTTGACATCCTGGGTGGAAGGAGCTTACAGCACTGACACATGGCAGCATGGTTGATTTGCTGATAATTTAAGGTGTGTTTGCCTCTCCTGGTATTTCTCTTGAGCCCCTCACGGCTCGGTCCACGCCAGCAGGCCCCTGTTAAATTTGTGAGGGGAACTCTGAGCATAGCTGCCAGCTCTGGACTGACTCCTTTTTGGTCCTAATGGTGGATTTTTTTTATATGTGCCTGCTTGCTTGCCCAGATTTTCAGGCTATAATGAGTAATCATGGGACTGGAAACTTCCCCTTTGCAAATTACTAGCAGCTGAGGCTCATTGCCATCCAGCAATCAGGGAGGGGTCAAAACAAACACCCAGCACCACAAGATTTAAGCTGTCCCTGCAGTGAGCAGCTGGGGGTTGTTCCATAGTGGGCAGGTTACTTGAAATGGCAGACTTTGCAATCTGGATGCGCATCTGTAGAAAAATGGGTTGTGCACTGCAGAGGGGGCAGAGACCCTGTCCAGACTATCTGGCAAATCCTGCTCACAACTTCAAGACCCGAATGTTGCTCCTGGAGCAGCTGCCAATTTGGGGCCAGCCTTTTCTACAGCCTGACGTGGCTCTGTCACTTCTTCCTGATCATCTCAGTAGCTGAGACTCTCTTTCCTGTGCTTGGGGTAAGGCTTTGGTGGAGCTGAGGTCTTCTTCCTATGGGCGTCTTGGTGGGGGCTGCAGCACTGTGTCAGGGTCACAAAGTATTCTGCCCCAAAAGTAAATTTGGGATGCTGGTGCAACATGTTATGGTATTGCTTTTGCTCCTAGTTTTCAGGGCAGCGGGGTCTGTGCAGGGATGTAGTTTCCTAATGTGTGCCTTGTTAACCTTCAGCACTGCAGGAATGGAAGCAGCTCCCTTTTCATGGTGGCGTGTGTTAGTGTTACCTGAGCAGCTGTATGTTTGAGACAAAGGAGCAAATTAGTACTAAAGGTTCTGTCTGGAGTTGTGTTGGGGGAACTCAGGCAGCTGAGCACATGCACAAAGCTCTCTTTCACGCATGTGGCATAACTGCATCACAGCTGCCCTGTGTGCTGGAGCAGATTTGCTGGCAGACAGCTTTCAGCTCTGCAGTGTTGGATCTGCACGTATCTGGGTTTGCTGTGTGTCCAAGTGGAGCACATCACGGGTAAATAATTACCCTGTGTGTTTCTGTAGAGGTGGCTGTGCCTGAGTTACAGAAATGAGGCTGGGCTGAGCGTGTGCTGCTGGGTTTCGCATGCAGGAGAGCCAGCACAGGCTATGTGTGCAGGTGTGGGCGAGGGGTAGAAGTGAACGGAGCATCTACAAGGTCCTTGTGTAGGATGGGTATGGGTGGGTGTCAGTGGGGGTTCCCTTGTAGCATGCACAGGTGTGGGGGGATCCCTTCTCACCTGCGTGTAGACCAGAGGGATGCTGATCCAGTCGTAGCCATAGAGCCGCCCGCACTGGCTACGCAGAGTGTTGAGTTCCTGCAGTGGGGAAAAGGAACATGTTGTTGGTACCAACTTTGTGTGTCCTTTCCTGGCGTTCTCTAGCCCATCCCCTCCTGCTCACACCTCCCCTGGTAGGTAGGACTCAGCTGGGACTCCTGCTCCACTGATGTCCAGCCTATCCCCACCAGACAACCAGCAGGGTCTCATGCTTCCCTGGAGGGCAAGCCGCCTGGATGTCCGCATTTGAGACCAGGGTCCCTTCCTAGCTCACTTCACAGCAGAATTTCTCTCTTCAAAAAGCGAGCAGCTCATCAGGTTAGGCAAATAATGTCTTAGAAGTATCCATCTCTCCCTCCTGATTATATGGTGAGTCTAGACAAATATAGCCCAGAGGGATGAATTTCACTCCAGGCAGCAGAGGCAATGCAGTTCTCTGCACGCAAATACCAGGGAGGATGAGCTGCTCTGGAGCCTCTTTTAATCTACAGCTGCGCAGGGATCACTGCCAGGTCCTGCCTGCGGAGCACTGCCTGCTTCCCAGGACTATCCAAGGGTTGTCGATAGTGAAGTTCTCCCCATGGACCGTGGTTGTTGAAGGTGCTTTTGACTTCTGATGGTCCCTTCCAGATACGTGTTCTGCTTCCTTGTGCCATAACTACTCCTAGATAAGAGCCACATGGCTCCTTCCCATCCTAGTTTTGAGAAAGGTGTCGCGTTCCTCTCTCCTCTTGTGTGTGCCATTGCTAACCTGTCACCAGGCCATGAAAAGCTCTGTCCTGTCATGAGTGGGAGAGCTGCAGTGAAGGTATTTCCCATCAAAATGAATGCAATATCCCCAGGGACAGGCCTGGCTCACTGTCTGCACTCCTACTTCAGTATTCCTTGCATGACCTCTGAAAATCCCTGTGGTTCTTCCCAGAGAACTGGATAAGGATCTCCAGCAGTTGCCTGCTGGCTCTGTCACTCACGTTCAGGATGCCCTGGAGCAGCACGCTGTCACGGATCCTCCCCTCGTTCCTTGCCTTCACCGCTAGGTTGGAGAACCACACGCAAGGGATCCAAAACTTGTTGTGGGGGGAATTCAAACTCTCAAACTTCTTGTGCTCTTCTGGGGTCATGAGACCTGGGTGGGAAAGAGTAGATGGGAGAGGAACGTCCATAGAGAGTGGAAAGGAGCTGATCTGGTAGGAAACAGAAACATCTAAATTTCTGGTGGTCGCCTCAACTCTCCTTATAATTGCAGGAAAGATTTGGGCACTCACCTTTGGGGGGGACATAAAAGGACAACAAGTCTTGTTAAAACTGTGATCTGTAGAAGTGTAAGAAGCAGGATTTATCTCATTTCATAGAATATACTGAGTTGATGATTCCTGTGAGTCCTTTCTGAGTCCAGCTCCTGGCTCTGCCCAGGACCACCCGAAAATCAGACTATATGTCTGAGAGCATCCACCATTGGGGAAATATAGTACTGCTGAGGGTGCAAATGCCTAGAGAACGTGATGACTTGTGTCCTAGAACTGCCTGGATTGAGAAGGGAGTCCAGATGACTAGGGCAGTTGCAGACATCTCCCTGTGGGCAGACTGGAAAATGTTGTACCGTGAGGAGCATCTTCAGAGAGAATTCAGGGAGCCGTGCATTTGAGGTCTGTTTAGGTCAGAGTCTCCCAATTCTCACCTGCCCAGTGGAAAACTCTTACCCTGAGAGGATAAACTTAAAACTTGGCAGGGGTCTGCTCACGCTCTGCTGTAGGCCTGTGCACAGGGTCACTTACTGCAGAGCAGCTGCTAGGGAAGTCGCTGCACCACAGTTACAGGAATCTGATCAGTCAGGGATGTCCCGTGACCTGCAGCATATCTCCATTCACACACCTGCTAGTTCCACTCCCCTTACACAAAAAAAAAAAAAGTGAGCAGAGATGCTTCACGTTTCAAATAGGCACTGCAGCCACAAGTAGGAACAAGCATGCTGTGAAATAGGGAAACGTAAACAGTTATTTCAGAGGAGCAGGGATAGTGCACGAGCAGATGGTGAGGACCGACAGCAGAGCATGTAGTAGCACTTTCTCTACTCCAATATAGAGGTCAAGGGGCCATTTACAGAGCTCCTGGCCCCAAACCCAGCAGCAAGGTGCTGCCTGCCTGGGGCCAGAGCTGTGCAGGAGGCAGTGCCAGCACTGACCTGCCCTCACGACGTGCTCCATGCTGGGGAAGCGCTTGTAGACGGCGGTGCTGACGGAGCGCAGGATCAGCACGCTGCACAGGTTGCTGTAGCGCATCAGCGTGCGGCGCAGGAGCCGCCCGTACTCGTCCTCCCCGTCCACGTTGCAGGAGACCAGGTTCATGATGCGGTCAGGCCACGGGATGCTCTCGTACTGAGCCCACCAGCGGGACACCACCAGGGCCACGTAGAAACCTAGAGGGGAGCTGACCACGTTAGCCGCCCTGAAGGAGCAGGAGGTGTACGTGCTCGTGTCACTGGGTGATGAGCGAAGGCACGCCTTGCAAGGCAATTGAGATCTCCGTGATAAAGCTAGAGCCTGCCTTTCAGTTTGTTTGGAGATACTTGGTCCCTGCCCTCCTGGGAGAACCCAGAAGGTGCCAGTACAGCCAGATGGTGAAAGCTGTGTGCGTAGCTCACAGCTCCGTCATGGGATGATGCTCTCTGCCTGGGGGTTTTACAGAGGCAGGGTGAGGGAACTGCTTGGTGAATCCTGCCTACCCGCAGAGCTATGACAAAGCAGGGAGACAAATGCTGCCCCGTTCCCCTCCCTGCACACTCACGGTCAGAGCTCCTTACCCAGCACAAAGGACACGGGGATTAGCTCAGCATAGCTGTTGCAGTAGAGCGCCAGCTTCTCAAACATCAGCCTTTGGCTTTCACTGAGGATCAGCCTAAAAGGGAGAAAGAGAGTCATCAGCCTCACATAAGAGACCCAGGCCTGCTGGGATAGGAACCTGGCAAGGGAAGGTGAGGATGTGCAGCCACAACACGGCCGCTCTGTGAGCCTGACGATGATGTGGGTGAGCAGCCTAGGGCATCAGCCTGCCTGACGTCAGCCCCAGCTCTGCTCCTGCCAGCAGTGGCTGTTCTGACATGTGTTCCTGCCTCTGTCTCAGAGCTGCTTTCCTCCCGCCGTGCTCTATCCGTGCACGTTGACCCAGCTAGGGGAGGTCCCTGACTTTCCTCGTTAAAACCAGACCAGCCACAGAGTACGGTTGCCTTATCACGGGTCTGCAGCCCCAGGGCTGATGTCTGCTCTCAGAAGCGTTGCTTGCTGTGTACATGAGGGAAATTCTCTCCTAATGCTTCCTGCTATTACTAGTACTTCCAGTACTGGTTCAGCCTTGGTGTCTACATACCATTCTTCTCAGGTAGTCACCAAATGCAAATCTTCATCCCCAGAAAGAGGAACTGTTCCTCTCCAGGCCAGAAAAAGGAAATCCGTCAGCTGCTAAGCCGTACTGGTGCGGTGAGGAAGGACCTTTCCTTTCCTCCTCTGAACAGAGGCTGCCAAGAGTCTGGCCAGTTCCTTTTTATCAGGACTGTATTGCTCAGTTGTCATGCTCTGGGACAGGCTGAGAGTGGGGGGTTGTGTTAGTGCTGCTGCAAGGATGCCCACCTGTAGACAAGACTGATGGCGAAGTAGAGGGAGATGAAAATAAGGAACTCGGAGTAGAGGAGCTTGTAGATACTGCCTTTCCACTGGAGCAGGAGTTGGGAGAAGGTGCCTAGGCGGGCATCGGCCACGCGGTTGGTGTATGTCACTGTCATCACAGATCCTGGCAGAAACACAAAATGGGCAGATATTGAAGCTGCCAGCAAGCCTGAACAGGGGCAGGAGGCAGAGAAACCTCAAGTGTCCCAGCAGGCAAACAAGATCGAAGGAAGGAGGAGAGAAAGACTGAGCTGAGACCAAAAGACAGGTCAGATGAAGTCATTAAGGTAGGAAACCATGAAGAAGTTTATGGGGAGATTTCTTGGTGCAGATCCAGATGAAGGTACCTCTGGAGATTTCACGGGTTTTGTAGCACTCGTCCAACAAATATTGCTGTCTTTAAATTTGGGCTGGGGGGCATATCTGGCCTGTGCCGGTCCCGATCCTGCAGGCAGAACAGCTTTCCCTGTTAGAGACCCGAGGGATGGGGTTTGGAGTTTGGCCAGGCTCACAGAGCTCAAATTCCAGCAACTTCACCTCCCCACTCTTTCAACCATACATTGCACAATAAATCATGCCGAAAGGAAGAAGGCATTCAGGCTCATGAAATGCTTCCCAATCATGCAGCATCCCTGCTGCACTTCTTGTCTAGCCCTAAATAGATAATTATTAATCATAATTAATTGTCAGACTCACGTAAACCTGAAGCTGTAAAAAAACACAAGCCACTGTAATCCGTGCCAGGCAAGCACAGATCGTTTCACGAATAATTATCCAATGTGAAAACTGTTGGAATTTCTAAGCCAAAACACATCGCCAGATGTTACATAGACATTGCAGTGACACTGATGTTAATAACACCAAGGTCTTGGGCTCTTGTCTGAATGACGGAGACAAAGAAGTGCTTCCAGGGATGATTCAGACCTTACTGGTCTGCAGAGGTGAGTTTGTGTCCATCCTCCTTATTTAAGCATCTCAGTGAAAGACCTACAGTTAGGTGGAGAAAACTCAGCTCCCAGTGAGCTGGCTCTGTGAAGAGAAACTGCAAAATTTGTTGGCTGCTTCAACAAACAGCAGGCTTCGTTCTGAATTTGGCTTCTCGGTGCTGCACCTCCTTTGTGTTTCCCTGTCCTAACTCTGCCTGAGTCCCCTCTTACAGATTATACCGGAGGGACAGAGCTGGCACCCACCCTGTTGAGAGCTGCACAGATGCACCTTTAACTAGAGATTCATGTGCGTTTGTGTCCTTTCCGTGTGTATTTTTGCCCAGCGCACAGGACTGTGAATAGTGGTTTTTAAGCGCCCTAGACCCTATACGCACACGGGCTATACAGATGAGAAATGTATGGGAGCACCCATAAATTTGTTGGGGGCTGCTTGCAGGAAGCAGACTGTTTGCTCTGTGCTTTGGGTCTTGAAATTGCTGAGGGAGACTCCTCGTTGCGTAATTCAGATACAGAGCCACTTTTTACCAAACATGGAAAACTTCAGCTCTTGTCCACGTAAATAATGGACACCACCTCTGTGCAGTCCTGCTCGGGCGCAGGATATGGGGATTTTCCTACTGATTTTGCCTTCAGCTCTGCGTGGTTAAGGCCGCTCCCTGCCCGCCTGCTGGTCTATGCAGGACGTCCCCGGTTGTCACTTGGCAGCTGGCACACTCACGGCACCGACTGGGGTTGAGATTCATGGTGTGAGGCAGTTTGCTGCAGCACTGGCGGTGGCAAAGTGGTCAGTCTGGGGACGAAGAGCCATCCCTGTGCAGATCCCACACAACCCAACGCCACCCATAGGGCCACAGGAGAGCGTGGTGCTGCCATCCCTGTGCCTGATCCTACATCACCCTGGCTGATCCATCCGATCTAGCTGTTGCACCTGGGGATCAACTGACACTAATCAGACAAATGGAGTTCACAATGATCAAGATCTCACAGTAGCAAGCCAGATTTGCCTGTATAAGGTGTGTTACCCACCGTGTAACACTGGAAACAGACACAAACGCCTCCTGCAGATGCAGAGAACAGATACAGAGGACAGATAGAGTGAGAGGAGCGATGAGTTCACGAGACAGGCAGATTGATCGGCTAGTCTTTGAAGGAATCTACCTGATCCTGTGAGGGCTAGATACTCACAGTCATGGGCTCCTGGGCTGCACCGGAGACGGTGAAGGTTTGGTCCTGCACGTGTCCTTGCTGGGTCCTTTGTGGCCAGCGCCACAACCCGCCTCCTCTTGGCTCGTGGGGGGATTGAACCTGGCAGACACGGTGTGCTAAGGAGCCTGAAACCCACTTGGGAGCCGCAGCCGGTCACTTGATGCCATAATCCTTCCTCATTACAAAAGAGACTCTGTTGTCTTTTGCCCCGTTCCCTTCTAATCTTCTGAGTAAGCTCTGGGTGTTTATAGAGGCGGCCGGAGGAGGGGAGGCAGGGCTGGCTGCTCCACAGCTGCTGCTAATTCCTGGCACAGCCATAGTGGCTGCCAGAGGAGAGGCATTTTCCTCTAATTCTTTCCTGTTTGGTACCTTTCTCTGTGTCATGATCTTGCAGAAGCCCCAGGAGATTAAGTAGGGCTGGAATTTTCCACAAGTGCTATAAACGTGTCCCCCTTCAGAGCCCGTGCAGGTCCCTCTTCCCTGGGTGTTAGCTCCCTAGGTTTGGGAAACACCTGGCCCAGAGCTGCCTGGCTCTCAGCAGAGGTTTCTCTGCCATCCCTCTCCCTTCTCACTGTCTCTTCCAGCTGTGGTTTTGATGCTGGGGACTTCCACCCTGCCACTGGCTCCCTGAGACTCTTTCCATGTGTTCACTTTTTTTTTCTACTTGTTTCTCCAGCAGTGCTCCTGGGCTGTCAGCCTCCTTTTTTGCATGCCAACCTGGGAAGCACAGCTCCTTACCTTTGCCTTCAAGCCTTTTGCAAGACAGAGAACACGTCACCTCTGTCTCTGCAGGGCTGGCAGTCGCAGGACTGCCCTCAGGCCTTTGTTCCCTTTTCTGCTCCCATACGAGTTCCGTTTACTGTTCCTGCAGCCACAGCCCTCTCACTCAGGACTAAGCCCCAGAGCCCATCATCAGTGTTGAAGGCAGAGGCATTAAATGTCTCATTTTGTCTATGTCCCTCTCTGTGAGGTGACCAACCTCATCAAGGAATGGATAAAAGTTTTCTCTTTTTGCTTTTTACTTGAAAAAGCCTTTTTTATTGTCCCCCACGGTACCGGCCAGCTTCAACTCTACTTGAGCTTTGGCCCCACGAATTTTCCCCCTACAACGGTGAACAGCATCCTGTGTCACCCGGCCTTGCTTGCAGTGGCCATATACTTTCCTTTTCTGCCTAAGCTCCAGAAGATCTCTGCTCAGCCAAGTTGTCCTTCTGCCCCACCTGCTTTACTTCCAACGCTTTAGCATTGCCTGCTCCTATTCTCCTAAAAGATGGCACTTAAAAAGTGACCAGCACTGATGGTCCCCAATACCTCCAAAAGCAGATCCCCAGGGGAGCTTACTAACTAGTTTCCAGCAGCCTGAGGTCTGCTCTCCCATCTCTCTTCTGCTCACTCCTTTGGGAATTTGTCTCTGTTGTCCAAGGTAATAGCATCTGTCATTTATTCCCTGTCAATTTTTGCCACCCCCTTACAACATTCGGTGTCCTGGAGACAAACAGCTGCTCTGAGCCTTAAGCCAAGTCGTGGCTCTGTCTCATCAGCTAGACCCAATTTCATAAATGGGCTCTGGCCCTCCTGACTTCCATCATTTAGCCATTTATAGGCCATTATAGAGGGGGAGCACAGGTCTGTCACCATACCTGCAGGGGGTTTGGCTAACTGGGGGAGAGGAGCTGAGAGGGAAGGTGCTGAGCTGGCCTGCCTGGGATTGCTCTGCAGGCTACGGTGGATCCAACTGGGAAACATGCTGCCTTAATATACCGGGCAAGTTGCTTTTAACTTCTAATACTCTCTTTCTTGGCATTTCACTGCTCCCCAGTTTTGACAGTGCTCTGTCTAAGCTTCTGAAAGCCTAGTCCTTGGGTCTAAATGCTGTTCAGATACAGAAGAGCCGTGTGTTTTCCTTTCCCCAGGGCTGACTGCTCTGCAAGGCAGGAGCTGGAGTCCCCTGTGTGCAATGTGCTGCGTGACTGTGGAGAACCAGCTCTCTCCTGCACCCAGGCAGCCCCAGGTGTGTGGTCAGCCGCTGCTGGTCTTACCCTGCTTCCTCTGTGCTGAGCTAACAGCGCAGGCTGTGATACCTCTGTGGGCTTAGCAGTGACCAGTGCACCTGGAGGCCCAGTCTCCTTTGGGATGCTCTGCGTGATTGCAATGCGTGTTTTGTCACTGCTCTTTCCTGCAAGAAAGCTGCAAAGGCTTCAGTGAAGTTAGGTGAAGAAGGTAGTTCCCTGTAGTAACCTACTTTTTTTTTATGCTGGTCTTTGCCTATGTCTTCAACACTTGCTTAGTGTCATCAGCAGGGGTTAATTTGTCCAAACTGTGGGTTTCTCCTTTCCATGAGGCTGAGCCTCAACAAGAGGAGGGCGGTGTTTGGCTTCTTCTCAGAAGCTGTTGCTACCTGGCAGCTGTCTGATGTGGGATTTCTGGTGCAGTTCTGGGAGTTGCTGTCAGCGGTGGGTAGGTGATGGTTTAAAGCACGGAATTCAGTGCCAGTATCTGAGGTTTTAGTTCTGGCGTCGACTGTGGTGTGTTCAATTACCTCTGGCCCTGATTCCTTTGGTGGAAACAATTGCATCCCTGGGTGCGTTACAGCCCTGGCGCCCCTACCATGGACGACTGCTTTGGGCAGGAGGGAGGCATGGCAGATAGGAAGAGGCAGCACGGTGCTTCTGCTGCGTGCGATACAGACCTGGCAGGAGGAGCACAGGCACAGGGAGGGCCACTGGGAGAGCCTCCCGTTCGAGGTGTGGAACTAGATAGGGCTCTTATCAGTGGCCAGACGCTGGCGACTGAGGGGTTGTTTCACTGGCCCAACCACAGCAAAGCCGTCAGACTGACTGATACAACACACAGCTTTGCACTTACCCTGTCCCTAAAAGTTGTAACACCACGTCAGCTCAGGGGAAAGAGAAGTGGTCACCAGGACCTAAACACCCCAGCTGTCCTTCCTTTCTGAAGCCTTACCACTGGCCAGCAATGACGCAGGGTGGCTGTTTCTGGCCCTGGTGTGGCTACTGTCCCTGTGTGGGTGGCATCTGTCCAGGACAGCCCGTGGGGTTCTGCAGCTCCAGGCCTGCATCATTCCTGAAAGGTGCATTGCACTGCCTGTCTTACTGCTTTGTTATGGGGCTGAGCTCGCTGCGAGGTCCCTGAAACACTTCTGCTAAATGGCAGCAGCTCCCAAAGTGCTTTTATGGCCAGGATCACAGGGCTGTTGTCCCAACGGAAACCCGTAACTGCTCAGGATCATGAAAATGTCTCAAAACACCCAAAACGTTCTGTGAATGTGGAAGACCTGGGTCAGCAGAGGGATGGACTGATTATCTCTGAAGGCAGGGTTGTCCACGCAAGGAACTGGGGTTTGGGCACCCCCTTCGATGGGTTTTGGGAGAGAAGGAGTTAGTAAGCAGGCCACAGTGCCCGAGCCCTTGTCCCCTTACATGACAGGGGGACAAAAATGCTTCTTGTGAGATTTTTTGGAGCTGTTGGGAGTTGTTTAGGTGGTTCTAAAATGAAACAGCAAAATCTCAAGTGGCCAGCTCTTGACAGAGGGATATGCTGGCATCTGAGGCGCTCTGCTGCCCTCCTCTGAGAGCAGCTCATCTGGCAGTTCATGTGGCTCTGAGGAACTACTGTGACAGTATAAAATATTTGTGGAATTTAATATGGAAGTCAGTAACTGAGGGGCTACCAGTGTGGCAGCAGTACTTGGATATCTCTTCACCTTCCCCGTGGCCTCAGTCCCTCCAGGTCTGGAGCGAGATGCCTGCCTGAAAGCTTGCCTTACACAGCAGCAGAGGGGGAAGCACGGAGACGCTGACACCCGTGCCCAGCCTCGCTGCCTTTCTAGCCTCCTAGCAGGCCCTGGAAGCCTTCCAATCTTCTCCATTTTACAGATGTGGAGCTTGAATTGCTGCGGCAGGAAGCGAATCCCTCCCTGTGGGGATCACAGAGGCCCCTTCCCTGTGCTGAATGCAATTTGTGAGCCGCAGCTGTCTCTGGGAAAGGGGCAGTGCCCGCCCGGCAGCCTCCCAGAAAACAAGTGCTTTTCTCAGGAGGCCGTGGGTGCCAGCGCCTGGTGAAATCCCTCTCCCCTCTGCGGCTTCAGTGCCAAGAAAAATGCAGATGTAGCTGCAAGACATCAAGGGTGTCTTTCAAAGTGGCACTCTGCCTTGGAGCCTGATGAGGAAAAAACAAAACAAAGTATCTGAGGAAGTGCTGCTTTTCATGGACAGGACAGACTCTGAGATTTGAGCTGTTTGTGAACCTTTGGAAGGGATGCAGTGCCTCACTTTTGTGACCCCCCTCCCAGGTCTCTTCCCCTTAATGTTGCAGGATTCATCACCAAAATCCATCTCGGGGAGGACCCTGAGAGCTGAGGGCGCATTAAGGGTGCTGCCTGCTCCCTGCGTGCTCGGCGTGGTAATTTCTTTCTTTATGGACCGTGTGCTCTTCTGACGGAGGGAGGGAGCAGCTCGCTGCTGCAGCGGAGGGAGCCGTGTCCCTGCCAACCCTACAGATTTTTACAGTTGTCTAGCCTTTTTTTCCATCTCTGTGGCTAATCTGGCAGCACCAGGCTCCCCGGTCCTGTGCCTTTTGGGATGCTGCAAACTGCAGGATGCCTGGGAACCCTGGACAAAGAGCTCAGTACTTTGATTGTAGCACAATGGACTTTCTTGCTCTCATTCCATGATATATCTAGATGTGTCTCTTCCCAATCAGCATTGTGTGAGCAGTACCTCACGCTTTTTCAATCTCCTTCTTTCACCCTCTTGCCCTGGAAAACAGGCAACAGTTTGTTTGATGGTGAAGGCAAATCCCATCCACAAAATCAGAGGTCTTAGACCCAGGGATTCCGGAGTCCCCTTGCTGAAGCCCTTCTGACACAGGCTTGAGGGAAGGGAGTGTGTGGGTGGATGAATTCTGGAGCGTTAGGCCCTTGTTTTCGTTCTCAATTTCATGGCGTTAACATCTGGTCTGGGTTTGCTGGGTCTGGGATGTAGTCCTGCTTTCTATCCTCTAAAACAATCCTTTTCCCTCCTGCCCTTCTCATTTTTATTTTTTTAGTGGTAAAATCTGAATCCCTGAGCAGACAAGGCAGCCAGGAGTGGGGCTTGAACCCCCTCCTACGACTAGACAGCACGTGTGCTGGCAGGGTGTCCTAGCTTTTGCTTTGTAGGGCAGCCCTTTAACTTGTTTAAATCAAACTCAGGATTTTGAGTCCTATTCTGCATTTATGATCTATTCAGAGGTAGATGTGAGCACTCTGGGAGGAACTATGGGGGGTTGGGATGACGTGGAGGTAGAGAGCTTGCTGTCTACACGAAGGAACCAGGACCACTGGAAACAGACCCACCGACCCACCTCCCATCCAAAAAAAGGGGGAATTTCTGCTTTGCCCTGGTGGTTCCATAGTTGCCCAGTAAATGTGTGTTAGCATCTGCCTCTGGGTAACCACACAGCCTGGGCTGAGAGCAGGTCACTAAGAAATGGTGTGTAGGGGCCTCTGAATGACAGAGGTCTGCTGTGCAAGTGGACGGGGCAAATGAGGTGGTGCTCGGGCTGGAGATACCGAGCTGGGGCAGATAATTCCTTCTGTGGGGCCTCAGTGTGGTGCTGCAAGAGTATCCCCGGGTCTGAGAAACTCAAAGGTAGGATCTGGGAGGAGGTGGGGGTCCTTTCCTTTGTGAAAGTGAAGCTGTGGGAGCAAGGGTCATGAGTGGACCTGACTCTCAAGAGGATATAGAGAGCATTAGCGAGATGTTTCTTTGTCTGGATGAGATGGAAGGACAAGAAACAAAAGAAGGAGGATTGTACAGGGCTGGATACCAGCAGAGAGGATGAGAGGCATTTGATAGGGGAGGCCAGGGAGGGAAGAGTTGGGGTTCAGTAGCCAGGTGAGCTGGATCTGCGGGGAGCGATGTGGGTGGCTGGGGACGAGTGGATGCAGGTGAGGGAGTAGGGGCAGTGGAAGTGGGAAGGATAAGATATGGGGAATAAAATGTGTGACCAAAGATGTGCGACAGCGGGGAGGTACTATTTCAGGGCCTTCACAACAGGAATGTACCTTGCTGGGAGACTTTCAGTAGACAAAGTAGAATTTATTGTTAAGGGAGGTAAAGAGCAACAAGCCAGTGGCTTCCTCCTCCAGCTACTGTGTCCCAGGACTGCTCCTGCCCAGCTACTTGAACCCAGCCCAGAGACCCAGGGTCCCTGCCCAGGCTGCCACTTTGCCATTTGCAGGTTCAGCTGGTAGCAAAGCAAACCACATATCCCAGAGACACAGCACTGACACTACGAGCCATAAAGGCTGCGCTGGTCGAGGGATGCCTTCAGCAGCACTTACACACAGGACACATGTAAAACAGACACAGAAAGCTGAGACATCTTCCTCCTCTGGGAGAGACAGAAGTTAATTAGTGAAGGCACACAGACATGACTCTAGAGATTCACAGGCGCACACACTTTCACAGATCCTTTGAGTACCAGGCACAGCCCCTCTCTCTGTCCAGATCCTTCCCAGATCCCACAGGTACTGGCATGGCCCCTGTCTCCATCCAGCACCCCCTACAGGGATCCCTCAAATGCCTGCACGGTCCCTCAGCTCTAGCTAGCACTTAAACCTTGCAGCTCACGTACACATAGGAGAGTGCAAAGACACAGAGAGATACTTAAGAAAATAATTTAATGAAAGATATAAGAAGATAGGACAGACTGCAGTCTATCAGGTGCAGCCAGACAAGCATACTGACCAGTCCCTTTTCACATGCAACTGGTTCTCTTAAACCCTTTTTATACCTACCCCCTCCTCTTTGCTCTTCCCCATGGGTTTGCAGAGCTCTGCAGTTTCTGCACCTTCCCAGCCTGGGGCCCCTTGCTTCACAATCTTATCAGATGCAAGGTTCATCCTTCCTGGAAGTGGTACCTGTAGCTCGTTAGCCCACCAATTAGTGTGGCTGGGAGGTTTGTTTCTTGTGATTGCCTCCCAGCTTAGAAGTCATCCATCAGATAACCCAGCTGGAAGAACACTGCTTGCATGCTCTCAGAAATTAGTGTGACTGACCAGATTTGGTTCTCATCACTTCTTCCCGTTCTTATTACCCCTTGTTGCCTTGGGAAGAGGCCCTTGACCAGATACCCTTAAAGCAGCACTCTCCTTTTACATACCCTTACATGGATGACCCAGAGGCCAGTGATTTTTCAATTTCAATGAAATGTAAATGGGAAACAAATTGGGAGAGAGCAATGTACTTGCACAGTGTGAGATGAGGGTTAGAGCTTCCAACTATGCTGAGACTTCAAGGTTGTCTGGTGGTTTGCTGGCTTCTCTTTAAGCCACAGGTGGGAGCCAGCTCTGTGTGTCTCACTTGCTGCTGAATTAAACACTTAGGAACACTTCACAGCACTGCCTGGGGGACAGATAGCCTTGCTCAGAAGCTGTGGGAAGGCAGCATTTTTTGCTGCCTCAAGGCAGCTCAGATGATAACCCACAGTTTGGCAGTGATACGTGCTGCGTTTTGCTCTGCTGGGCCACCCCATTCATCTGGGCATTGGGAAGTCTCAGGGTCTGTCCACGCTTCCTCCACAGAACTGCCTGTCCTTTGGGGCTGGGAGTGAGGCAGGACACATGCCACTTCTACCTTGTGACAAGTATTTCTGCAAAGAGCTGGGATTCTGCATCCCCAGTACATCCTCTCTTAGTGCTTCCTGACTGCATTATCAGTTCTCTTCCTGCCTTTGTTGGGTCTTGGAAGCAATTCTGCCTTTCTAATCTGAGGACCCTCCATCCCTCCCAGCCAGGCCTTGGGAGATAATAGTGCTGACTGATTAGTTCTGGTGCTGCCTCGCAAAGCTGAAGATCTTCCCCCTCCTTCCAAATGTTCCCTGAAGATACCAAGGGCAGGGCTGTAGGTGACATGGACAATCAGGAGATACTGGGACGTGGAATTTCCCCCTGTGTGGTATCCACAGCATTCAAAGGTTTTGGGAGGGTACCACTGCCTGGAGGAGAGCCTTGGGCAATGGCAAGGTAGGTAGCAATGGGAAAAGTGGAGGAAAGACTGATCTGGAGAACATGCTCTGAGGGTGGCCTATGAGAGCAGGGGCAGGCGCTGCTTGCCAAAACTGCAGTGCTGTCAATCCAGAGGCTGTTGTGGACTTAATTGTGTCCTGGGGTAACAGCAGGAATGCTTTGCCCTTTTTGTTCCTAGCAGGCAGACATACCCTCAGTGACTTGGACGATGGGCTGTGCACCTTTTTGGGCACCTTGCTGGGGAACGCTCTAAGTGACAGCTGTCTTTCTGCCTGTAGTTAATGCCCCAGAGAGAGGGTAAACTTCCTGGAAATGTAGCTCCTCTTGATTTCAGTGGCTGGCTGGGTAGTGGATTGGTCATTTCCGAATGCCCCAGGCATCACCTGCTCACTTCTGGGGCTGACCCTTTTCGCCCCTCTGTGCTTGTAGACCAGGCCCAAGAGAGGAAAAAGCTTTCCAGATCAGTAATGTCCTGGGTACAAGGGCTCCTCTGTGCACATGTGGTGATGCAGGGGGAGGAGAAGGAGTGGACAGAGAACAGTGTGTTCCCGCTGCTTGGCAGAGAGGATGTAAATCTGTGGCTACAAGGCTGCTCTCATCTACCGGGAGAGCAGCCGTGCTCCCTCAGCCTCCCGGGGCTGACAAGTACAAGGATGAGCTAGCTAAAAACTGGAGCCTTGATATCCAAAGCCCAAAGCTCAGTAACAATGAGACCAACTCAAGTCACTCAGGTAAGGGTACAGGAACTCCAGTGCTTTCTCTGAATGCTGAATTTAAAAATCCATATCCTTTCACTTTCCTGTACATTTTGGCTTCTTTAAATCCCTGGCTTTCCTACTGAGCCCATATAGCTGTTTCAGCAAGACTCCGAGGGCATGCTCTGTGCCAGGGAGCGATGATGTGTTTAAGTGCAGTGTAAGGGTGGTAGCAGTCGCTGGTACCAGTTTGAATCCCCCGCTGAGCACACACCAACCCTCAAGGAGCCCTCCAGTCGTGCAGTATGTAAACTGCAGTGACCTAAACTTGCTTACAGCTGCTTCCTCTGTGCCAGCATCACAGCAGAGGTTGTCCCTCTGCAAACCTTAGCTAACCCCAGCAGCGCAGACCTCTGACATCCGGACTCAGGAACTCCAAATCAGGACACTGACAGAAGCTCTGAAATTAGTGTTTATCTTTTATCTATCCTCTAGGCCTTCCACATGACTTCCAGGCTCTTCCACATAATCACAAGGTCCAGGATTGTATCTATCTCTCTGCAACTCCCTGAAAGGAAGGTGTGGGGAGCTGGGGGTTGGCATCTTCTTGCAGATAACTAGTGATGGGACTAGAGGGAATGGCCTCAAGTTGTGCCAGGGGGGTTCGGGTTGGAAATGAGGAGATGTTTCTTCTCAGAAAGAGCAGCCAGGCGTTGGGACGGGTTGCCCAGGGAGGTGGGGGAGTCATCGTCCCTGGGGGTGTTCAAGGGAAGGTTGGACGTGGTGCTTAGGGACATGGGTCAGTGGGGGATACTGGTGGAAGGGGTGCAGTTGGACCAGATGATCTTGGAGGGCTTTCCCAACCTTAACGACTCTGTGATTCCATTCCATGTTTTTATTGTAACTGGCACGGTTTGCAGCCCTGGAAGCTGGACCTCTGACGAAAATATTACATATCACAAAACCGACGATAAAACCCATGACACTCCGGGGCCACAGAGCCCGGCTCAGCACTGACGGCTCCCCCACGCCACTCCACGACCCCTCGGGGCCGAACCCTTCCCGGGGGTCCCGGGCTGCAGGACGAGACCCCCCCCGTCAGCCGGGGCCGCCGCGGCGCCGCTTTCCCCTGCGGCACCGTCCCCTCAGGGCGGGCCGAGCCCGCCCCGTCAGAGCCCCGGCGCGGGGCGGTAACGCGCAGTCGCTCCTCCCGCCGCTGCCGGAATCGTGCGGGGCCCCCCCGGTCCTCCCTTCTCCTCCTCCTCCTCCCCTCCCGGCCCGTCCCCTCCCCGCAGGCGGGAGCGAGGCCCTTGAGGCGGGCCCGGGTGGGCTCGGGGCCATGGGGGCAGCGGCCGCTCCTCCTCCTCCTCCTCTTCCTCCTCTTCCTGCGTCGCCGCCACCGCCGTGAGGAGCGGCGCGGCACGGCCGGGGGGACGCGGCATGAGGCGGGGGTAGGTGCCGGGGAGCCGCGGCCCCGGGGGGCTTCCGAGGCTCTCGGCGGGCGGCCGTGGGGCTGGCAGGGCGGCGGGGGAGCCCTCGGCGCTCCGGGGTCTGGGTCCGGGGTCGGGGTTGGGGTCTGGGTCCGGGCTGGGGTCGCAGCGGGGCTGCCGAGCTCTGCCCGCTGGCCGGTGGGATCGGGGTTGGGTTTCCCACCGGTTTTCCATTCGGCTGGCTCGCCCGGAGCCGTTAACGCCTTGTGTCCCTGCAGCGGGAAGCGTCGAGCCTCGGGCGAGTCCAAAGAGTGCAGCCAAGCCTTAGCGCAGGCGGTGAGACGCAGCTCGGGGCGCAGATAGCGAGATGAGATTCACGTAAGGAGGCAGAAGGCTGATAGCGAGCGCTCCCCAGCTCAGACACGAGAGCATTCCCCAGCTCAGACACGAGAGCATTCCCCAGCTCAGACACGAGAGCATTCCCCAGCTCAGACACAAGAACGCAGTGGCTGATTGCTGTCCGCTGAGGCCAACGTAAGAAGTAGGAGTTGTGTGTTACATTTCAATACACCGCTCCCGCAAGTTTCGCCCGGGCTAAAGCTTCAGAGGGCGAGCTGCCGAGCGCCCGGTGGGGCAGGCGAGCGCTTCTCCGTGGGCTGATTTTGGTTCGTGGCAGCACAGCGCAGTGGCTGCCGGGCTGCTCCCACCCGCACGGCACGCTCGAGTCCTCCTCGCCAGGCTGCGGGCCGGAGTTTAACCTGGAGGGACCCGCAGGCTGTTCGTACAGGAAATAACCCTGTCAAATCAGCACTGCAGGAAACGTGGGGCCTGCTGGAAAAACTGCGGATCCTGCACATTTTTTTGCTTTTTCTACAGAATCCAACTTTAGAAGGTTGTGGTGCGTGTGGCTTTTTTTTTTTTTTATGTATGTTTTGTTAGTTTTTTTTTTTTATTTGCTTGTTTGTTGGGGATTTTTTCCCCCTGATTTTTGCATTTCTTGTGTATGTGGGGGACCGTTAGGATACGATACGTTTTTCTGAGGAATACAGCCACCAGTCAGGCCAGCAATGGCAGGAGAGCACAAGTGTATGTGGTCCTTTGGTGGCTCAGGGTGTGTATTTCAAACCCCAGCTGGAGAATGGAGATAAAGGCTTGGCTGGGCAGAAGTCAGCATAACCAAGGCTTTCTTGGCAGTTCTGTTTGCACAATGTGGAGAATGTGCTGTTCCATTATAGAAGATGAGATGATTTTTCGGGGTAGGTTTTTAGGTCCCTTGGCATTATGGAGATGGTGTAGATGGGGCTTGTTCTATTCCTGCCTGTATTCCAGTTTTCTTCCATCCTGCTTGTATATACAGAAGCATACGTGTCTTCCGAGACAGATAACTTTCAACTGAGAACTTAAGTCATAAGGAAACAATTTTTTTCCCCTTGTTATATATGGGATAGGTTAACTCTTAGTAGTTAAGTGGATTGTTGAAGTATCCTCATCTTTTTTTCCAGGCATTTGGGTTTGAATTTAGTTTTTCCTCTCTGCTTTGTTTTTTGTTGTCTTCTGATCACAGGAGCTGGGGTCCTTCTAGTGAGTTTTGGGTCCAATGCAGGAGTGCCTTGGGAGACGTGGTCCCTGTCATTTGCCCAACCTAATCTCAGAAGTCCATGGCAGAATGGGCTTTCACTGCCATCTGAGAAATGGTTTAACTGTCGAACAAACCGTTTTGTTTGGAATGCTCTCCCTGCTTCATGGCAAATCCACTGCAGAAAACCTCCCCTGATTTTTGTGTGGCAAGGATGAGTTGTTTTCATCAACTCTCCGTCTTCCTCCTGTAACGGGTTTCATTCCTTTCCATTGGGTCATTCTTTTGCTTGGTACCTCCCCTTCCTGAGTGAAGCCTTTGGAGACCTACTTATTCCATTAGCAATGTTGCTGTTTAGGTACGTGATACACGTTAGCTAATCTTGACCTTTCTAAACCATTTTATTTCTTCTGTGCAGTTTTGCCTTTCCTCTGATGAACCAAACGTGTCAACAGAGCAGCCAAACTGGATAAAACAAGTGCTGCACAGTCTGAACACTGTGTAATGCACACTTGTCTGCTCTCTTGCACCTAAAGGAGTAGAAGCATGCACAGTATGGGAATTCCTGTTGGTCATGGGTCACTCACTCAGGTGTATGCATTTGTGTGTATTGTTTTTTATCTAGCAGTTCCAGTGTGATGGATAGCTTGAGATGAATTATCTTTGCGTGGCAGCACTCTGTCCTTTTTCCCTCTGACCAAAATTATTTTTATTTTCGTGCCCTTTCCCCACGTTATTTTCTACACTTCTAAATTTAGTATTATTACGAGAATGAGCCTCCCCTCCTAGATCTTCCCAGCGAAAGTTCAGGAAAAAAACAGGTGAAGTCAACAGGACCCCATTTCCTTCTGTATCCTTTCCTACCTTCCAGCACTGTTGATATTCTCACTTGTTCTTGCTCTACAATTAGGCCACAAAAATCTGTGGTTCTGACTGCCATGTCCCCTTTTCCAGTTCTGTAGTAAAAACGCTGCCCAGTTTGCATGGCATGGCATCATGGGTGGGCCTCATGATTCGACTGCCTTTCTATATTTAGGTGAGATGAAAGAGATCAAGGTTGTGTTGAGCTGTGCATGGCTGAGGACACAAGCTTGCTCTCTGTGGTCTGTGCTCTGATGTACAGTATGGGGCTGGGGAAAGAGCGGGGCCTGGTTGGAATGCAGGAGGTGGAGCAAGACCAGGAGAGAGAAGTAGAGATTGGAAAAAGGGAAGGACAGTAGGTGACCCTACACGTGAAGAGATGATGGCTTCTTTGCACCAGAAGGTAGTGGGCAAGAGGCAGCAGCCAGGAAGCATGCAGGAGGAGGGACTGATGCTGTGCATGCAAAAGGATGGCTCCACAGCTCAGCTGAGGCTTGTTACAGATAACTGGCAGCTGGTTAATCTGCAGAGCAGTGTGCGAGTGCTGCCGAGTGGCTGGACATGATAGAAGGCTTCCACGTACACAAGGCTTGATTGCACTCCCTCGGGCTTCAAGTGGCAGGTGACCGTGTGAGGACAGCTCTGTGCAGGAGGAGTGATGCACGTGCTCCAGGCAGCCCCGTGATTGCAGCGCCCTGCCACGTGGACATCCAAGTCTGCTTTTTCCTCCCGTAAGACCCCAGCAGCTGCAAAGCCTGCTGGATTCATCAGTCTTGGTCTGTGTTAGCTTGCCAACAACTGACAAAGTCCTACTGAGCTCTGGGGAGCCGCGTCCTGGGTGACTTTTCTGATTTCCTGTCTCTGTTACATCTGTACGTGCCAGCCTTTGGAGCTAGGACGTAGGGCTTCATCCCTGCTCAGTGAGGATACACTGCTTTTGGCGCCACTGTGGAGGGCTTTGGTGGAAAAACAACAGTTTAAAGAGGAGTGGGGGTGAACGCTGGGTTTGCCGTGAAGGGTCTGTGTATTGCTCGGGAATGTGGGAGCTGTGCTGTCTTTGTCTTGCTACTCCCCTTAGCTGGGGAAGCAGTGTCCCTGAACTTAGGCCGACTGGGTGTTTGCTAGGTTTACAAGTTGTACCCTTGTGAAAGGAGGTTTCTGATTGTCCTTCAGAGCTGTGCGTGCTTCTGGGTGGTTTGGTCTTACCTAACAGGCTCCTGGGCTCTGTGCCGTGTCCCTGGTGGTTCTTTCAGTTCCCGTTTGAAAGACTGGTTGTGAGAAAATGGTTCGTTTAGGACTTTCCCTCCCTGGAAAGTCTTGTGCTGAGGGTGAGCAAGCCCAGCCTAGGGGTAAAGGAGGCTGGTGGCAGGTGTGCTGGCAGTGTTAGAGGGGGGCTGCGAATCACCTCCTAGTCCTGGTTTTGAATCAGGTCTCAGTTTTGAGAGTCAAATTCCTGCAGCACAGAGGCCCACAACCTTTTGAGTGCCCGCTGCAGCTCCACCAGCAAGCAGAGCACGCTACTGAATGCCCTGTTTGGTGCAATACTGCTCAGCCTTCTTGAAATATTGCGGAAACCCAGCCTGGTGTGTCTTAATGTTGCCTCTGGGGCTCCCTCTCAGCCTGGCAGGTTTGCTGATAACCCCCATATAAAGTTCGACTGTGCTGGTCCCCTACAGCCAGACCCATTTGGAGGAAGGCAGCCAGAAGCAGCCAGCTGTGGGGTACTGGAAGCCACTAATGCCATCCAAAGGCAGCAAGGAGGAGCCAGAGACTGGGTGCCAGGATGCTGGAACTGGGGGCGAGAGCCAGTCCGCTGAGCAGTGCAACGTCTCACGTCTCCGCAGCTCCTCGGTGGAGATCCGTGAAAAGGGATCTGAGTTCCTGAAAGAGGAGCTGCACAAAGCGCAAAAGGTAAAGCCTGGAGCTTGTGAGAAGAGCTGAGGATGGAGGCACAGACTTGAGCAGTGGGGGGGTGTTGTAGAGGTCGTGGGGGAGCAAGGTCTGAATGTGACTGCAGGAATCTGGAGTAGGCAGAAGAGAGATTGAGGTGGTCATAAAGTGCTTTGGAATGGGACAGCAGTTACTAGGGTGGTCCAAAGTCCCTGGGCCAATGTCCAAACTAGTCCCAGAAACCTGCTACAGGGGTCTCTGATATGCGGAAAGCAGCTTGAGGGGGGCAGTGCTTACCGTGCAGCCACATTGCTGATGGCAAACGAGCAATGCCAACCTGAAAAGCCCACCACGACTTGTGGAGGGGTCCCTTGGGTGGCACTGAGTGCTGCGACAGGAGTCTTGGGCCTGTGATCCATGCAGGGGTAGGGAAGAAGGGCTGCGATTGATAGGTGGGGCCAGGCAGGCAGGCATCAGCACTGCTGGGGCCTGCTAGGAGCTCGTGCATTCCTCTTGTCTTCCTCAACAGGAGCTGAAGCTGAAGGACAAAGAATGTGAGAGACTGTCAAAAGTCAGGGAGCAACTGGAGCAGGAACTAGAGGAGTTAACAGCAAGCCTGTTTGAGGTACCACCCTCTTCCTTTTCCCATCATTTCTTAAACTAAGCTCGCTTCCAACTCCAAGTCTACCTCAAAGGAATTCCACACCCGTATCACCTCCCACAGCTTCCTCCTTCCCTCTGTTGTTCTTTCTCATTGGAAAGCTGCGCAGAGCTGCAAGCAGAGCCTCACAGGAGCTGGCACCTGCTCCTGGGGAGGGTTTGCGTGCACTCCTTTCCCCTCCTAACATCTGTATGGTGACATAAATAGCACAGCAGGTGTGGGTCCATGGTTGCAAACCCAAGCGAAACCAGACATGGGGATGCCCAGAACTGGAGGTGAGCATGGCTCCCTGTCCTGTGCCTGCTTTGCAATCTGAGCAGCAGCTGCTGTGTAGCAGAGACGAGACCCTGGCTCGTGTCAGCCCTTGCTTGGGGTAGGAGCAAGTTGGATGTCCTCTGTACGCTCAGCTCCAGTGAGTGTTCAGGTCTGTTTGCGGTGGTGGTGTTTTGCTTTAGTTTGTTTTTTTTTGGTGATGTGGTTCTTGTCAAGCTCTATCCTGACAAGATCCCATTGCCAACAGCTCTGATCTCTAGATCTGACTGCACAGTGAGGGTAGCCAGAGCCCAACAGCAGCTTTGAAGCACAGGCTGGTGCTGAGTGTGAGCGCCCAGAGAGCATCCCCCTTCCGGACAGCTGGCTGCCCGGGCTCAGAGTGAACGTAGAGACAGCACACCCGAGGGATTTCTTCCTTCGGTGGCCTGGGACAAAGTGCTGTCAGGCAGTCCTGTGGGGTGGCCTCAGCTGAGACTGACACCACCCACCTCACCCTTCCTGTGGGAGATGCTTTCAGGCTAGTCTTGTTTAGTCCCCACCTGAGCTACCGCTGCTGCGTTGCAGCCATGCCCAGAGCAGAGAGGGCTGGCCACGCCACGAAGGAAGTGGGAGCAGCGTGCAATAACAAGTCAGGCGAGAGCAGGAGAGCAGTGACCTCACCCGCGGAGGAGCAAGGATGTGGAGTCTGGATCAGGATCTTTGCCAGAGATGGTGATCAGGGTGAGAAACAGTCCAGTGATCAGCCAGCAAGCCTGCAGTGATGACACACGTCTGAGGTCAAGCCAGGAAACAAACCCGCTGGCTTAGGGTCAGGATTGCAGGAGCACTGGACTGGGTGCAGACACAGCTGCTACACGGCTGAGATGTAGCACGGGTGGGTGCCAATGGTGAAGCATCAGCCTTAAAGCAAATCCCAAGGGCAAGGAGGGGCAGGCCCTTGCTTCTAGCTTTCTTCACAGCACCTTTTATCAGTGAAGATTACGACCTTGGACTTGGCCAGCTAAACTCTTAGCCAAATTAGTCAAGTATACTCCTAGAAGGGGGATGCACTCCAGGACCTGAGACCCTTTTTCTGGGAAATTCTGGGGGAAAACTCTTCACATCTAATAGAGTAAAACCCTTGGATGTGGCAGTGATGTCTGTCCCTCTGCTTGCTTGTGATATGGCAGAGCTTTGGCCTGCCCTGGTGGCTTTTTGAGGTGGAACTGCAACAGACAGACTAAAACTCTTTCTGGTCTAGGAAGCACACAAGATGGTGAGAGAAGCGAACACGAAACAGGCGGCGTCAGAGAAACAGCTGAAGGAGGCACGGGGAAAGGTGAGAACTGTGCTGTCTGTGACTTGATCTCTGTGCTGGATTGGTGCTGTTGACTCTTGCCTTGTCTCTCGCAGATTGACATGCTGCAGGCAGAGGTGACAGCTCTGAAGACGCTTGTGATCACATCCACACCTTCATCTCCAAACTGGGAGCTACACCCTCAGCTCCAGAGCCCTTCTAAAGCTGTCTTCAGGAAAGGCCATGCGCGAAACAAGAGCACCAGCAGTGCAATCTTCACAGCTGCCAGCCACAACGCGACTCCAGAGCCAGTCAGTCGTGAGTGCAAAGAGGTGGGTGAGGGCCATGCACTGCATCAGCCATGGAGCCACTGCTGCCAGCAGTTGCTGAGCGGAAGCCAGTTTATTCTGCTGCATCTTGGCAGTTGAGTCCACTATCTGTTCTGGCATGATTTGCTTTTGTTCCTTTTCTCTTAACTAGTTTGGCTTTTAATGATCACAGCTGGATTTGCACTCCAGGACTCCTCCATCAACTTTTAGTCTCTTGTTCTGTGCTCTTGGGCCTGTCACTGTACTTCTTCCTCTTTGCAGAGCGTATATTTAATGTTTATCTTTCTCACTGGGAGGACTGGGCAGAGAAGCCTACAAAGCATTTGTGAATATCTTTGGACCAAACTATATTTAATTCCCTTCAATGATCGTTTAATAGTCATCTGCCTGCTGTGACCATGAGTGTAATGCTTTTCTGCTAGCAGGACTTTTCTGGCTGGGACCTTTCCACTAGCCAGATGTATGCACAGCTACCCTGAAGAGCAGAAAGGGTGCAAGTTGTGGCACTTGATCAGTAAGAAAGAAAATGAGTGAGAATGTGGTGGGGGAACATGTCTCCTTAGTGATTTTTTTGGAGCTGTGGCTTCTGTCATAAAAAATTGTTAAGAGAACATGGAGAAACTTTGTCACTTGGCTTGTGGGAGAACGTATATGCAGAAGGGCTGCTAATGAAACTAATACTTTCACCAAACAGGACTGTGCTGGCAGCACTGGTAACCTCGCTTTTTGGCAGTAAATTCAATGGCTATACCTTGTCAGCTTCTATGTGGTGCTCTTGTTGCTAGTTTGAACGAAATGCTTCAGGCAGCATTGGCTATAACAATTGCCCTGAGAGCAGTAGCAATGAGAGATGAAGACCTTTAAGTCTGTTTCACAGGCAGAGAGGAACAAAGGCTATGTCAGAGGAAAAAAAATAAAGGAAAAAAATGAGTTCAGTAAATGTAAAGCCCTGCTGTACTGGTTTCTCTTGGTCATTCAGAGATATGCTGGGAGTTGGAGTCAAACACGTAGTTGGCTAGAAGCTAATTTGAGGGCCAGGAAGAAAAAGGTTTTAATTTTTTTTTTTTTTAAAGGTCCTGTGACCTCTCCTAATGCTAACCATTCCTCCAGTCAGGACAGAGGAGTTCCAGACTGAGAACCCAGTTAGGTGAACCGCTGATTACATGGTAGAAGTTACTCTCTGCCTACTGTAAGCAGAGAGAATTTTATTGCTGACTGGTTAGTTCATTTTTACTGTTCTTAGCTCAGTCTCAGCAAAACCTGTGTTGATGATGTGTAGAGAAATGCTAGCTCTTATAAATGACTTGCTTGTTAAAGAGGTGGACCTGTCAATGCTTTCAATTCCATTTATTTGTGTAAACAACTTCCACATTGTGCAAATATCCTGGAGTTTAAAGTCCTGGGGCTACAGCTTCTGAAGTGACTAGTAGGTTTATGTATCAGGAGTGGGGTGATTTTTGCTAATTTACTCATTTCTGTCCCTTGAGTTCTTTAAAGGCCTGGTTGAGAGGCGATGAGAGGTGATAAGGCAGAACTTGGCATTCAGAGAGTAAATACGTGGTGCTTTATGGAAAACACGTCCCATCCTGAATTGTGCCTAAAACTTAAATAGTTTTTGTTCCCTTTCTGTACCTCAAGCTGAAGTCAGAAGCTGTGGTTTGTGACCGTGTGATGTCTTGAGCAGCATGCTTAATTCCCTGGAAGAGAGGCCTTGAGCCTTTGTTTGTATCTTTTGTTTTGTCTTGTGTATTTTTACCTCCCTTTCTTGCCTGTCTCTCTCAAACCTTTTCCTTTCCTGTCTGTCTCTTCTTCTTGCCTCAAAGTCTGGGGTACCTGCTGCCCTCTCTCTGCTCCTCTGTGTCACCCCCGGGAAGGCTGTCCGCATCACCTGTGAGCCAGGCTGGCAGGCACTGGGGGCAGAGGCTTGCTCGTCCTTGCGGCAGGTAACCTTTCTGGTCAGGATCGGGGAGGGGAGGGACCCATCGGCCTCTCACACTTCTAGCCTTTCAGTTCTAGTTTCATTTTATGTTAACCTCCGTTTTTGCTTTGTTTTTCTGAATTTGGTTTTCCGTCTTGTGGCTCTGGAGCTCTCTTCTGGGGCGAGGTAAGCAGTCTCCGTAGCATACAGCAAGTGTGATAGAACTCAGACCTTTTCCAGTTTTGTTCACTCGTCTCCTTTGTACTGCTCAGCGTAGTTTCTTAGTTTTGTTTTTCCTTTCAGCACCTTTAACAGGATTTGCTGGCCTTTTAAGGATGCGCCCTCTCAGTTCGGTGGTGGCTGTCTGAGGTTTAAGTGTCAGGTCCCAGAGAGTCTCAAGGACTGAAGAATTTTCAGCCAGGCAGCATTGGAGGGAGCAACCTTCCTGCTGGTCAAGGGGTGGGAGCAGACTCTTGGGTCCCTTGTTGCTGAGGAGTGGTAATTCTTGCAAGCCCATCTGTAAAAGGCAATGAGCAGGCATTGGAATTGGGAAAGGTATTCCTATTATATTGGGAAAGCTGAGTTTGATGTTCAGCTTGTCCCTGCGAGCCTGTGTGATTGCCCAGTATTCCCATTACATCTGCAGCTCCCCCAGACAGCAGAGCTCTGGACTTGGAGTGGCCTTTAAAGGGCTGGCATACCCTGTTACTTGGGCTCACTGAATGTAGACCTGTTGATGGCTATTAATAGTGTTTTTTTTTTCCCAATTCATCCTTTTCTATAGCAGTCCTTTCCTTACAGAAGTGTTCTTTGTCCTGTGTGTCGTTGCTGCTGTGCTTTGCCATTCAGCTGCTCTCATTTCTGCAGTGGGCGCTCGGTCAGTTCAGCGGCTGTGTGGTGGCTTTCCTTCAGCAGGGATGCTGTCCTGTCCTGGAGGAAGGTGGGAGAGAGAGGGGTCTGCAGGTTTCTGGCAGAAGAAGCCCTTTGTATGGGTCTGCCACAGAACTGCAGATGGGTGAGAGACAAAAGATCATCAGAGTACGCCAGCTTCCCTGAAACACTTCTGTGGTAGCCTTTCCAGATGCCAATGTAGATGTTCTGTAGTTACACTACCTGCACAGTAACAGATACCTTTTGATATGGTATCTTTCCCTCCCTCCACCTTCCGTCTTCCTTCTCCTCTTGGATGTTTGCTGCAGGTCGACTCCGTTTTATTTGCTGAGTTCCAGTCCTGGAAGGAATCTCCAACTTTGGATAAATCCTGCTCCTTCCTGGACAGAATTTACCGCGAAGATGTGGGACCTTGTCTGGACTTCAGTAAGCAGGAGGTGAGTGCTGGAAACTGAAGACAAAAAACTGCACGGTCTGACAGACCTAAAAGGGCACATTTAGGGAAGTGAGCTTTGTGCATCTGTATCTTCAGTCACTTCTCTTTGCTGCAGCTGTCCGAGCTGGTACGAGCGGCCGTGGAGCAGAATACACTCACCATTGAGCCGGTTGCTTCCCAGGCGCTGTCTGTGGTGAAAGGGTCAGCAGAAGACTGCGGTGGGCCA
This sequence comes from Anser anser, assembly GCF_964211835.1. NCBI lineage: Eukaryota > Metazoa > Chordata > Aves > Anseriformes > Anatidae > Anser > Anser anser. The sequence goes on along the minus strand of NC_139725.1, from coordinate 12,648,704 downwards.
AAGTAAGGAACCTTTCTTATGCTCCCTTGCTTTTTTTTTTGCCAATGGTGTTTTCTGGCTGCCTAGCAGAGTTTGGCCAGGCCTGCCTCAGTCAGTTACGAGGGCTCAGCTGAGTGTGCCACTAGCCTATGATCAGTGGTGATGAAGGTCAGCTTATTTATGCGAGAAGGATTAGATCAACTGAGCTGATCTACTCTAATTGAGTGCTTGGGGGATAGCTTAGTGATGTGTTAGTACCTTCAGCTTGGAAAAGGTTTTTTTCCCTCTTAAGAAAGAAACTTTTAATGTTCTCTGAAGGTTTGTGCGTAACCTAGGGTGAAAGGGTTAAATCGGAGCTGCGTTATCTCATGTTCTTGAATTGCGAGACCTTTGAGCTCACCTTGCACTATTGACATTGCTGGTGCTTCGGGTGGATTTGAGCGTAGATCAGAAGAGATCCCGTCTTGCTGCGTGTCATCTTTCCCACCTGATGCTCTCACCATGCCATTGGAATGGGGGCATGGCTCCAGAGCTGCGTGACCATGTCTGATGTGACAGATAACTTAGATTGCCTCAGGGAAGAGGAACTCTAGCAGGAGTGACATGATCTTCCAAACTAAGATAGGGGTCTTTATTCAATTAGTGAGTTCAATTTCAGTCAGCGCTCTCTCTCTCTGTCCTTCCCCCCCTTCCCTTCAAGCAGAGCACCTTCTAGGCAAAGATGTTCCTGCAACAGTAAATGTTGCTCACATACAGGCTTCCTACCACTCTCTTCTGCATTTTCTCTCATCTCTAGATAAATTATTCCAAGAGCACGTGTCAGACGTGCCCGTAACAACCCATCCCGTATTTATCCTCGTCGGCTTCCTTTCTATTTTTTTTCTCTTTGCAGTGGGTTCCAGTCACAAATTGTAATGTAAGTGAAGTATTAGGCAGTGATCAAGGATCTCTAATCCATTAACAAGTTACTAATTTAGTGTGATTTAGCAGCTTTGAGGCTAGAGCTGAACTAAGCTAACCTTTTAACCATGTTTAATTTCCACCCAGACAAGGTGGTAAGGAATCTTGCTGTTGGTAATAAATGCCCCAAAAGGGATTTGATTTGTCCCTCTTTGTCCCCCAGATGCAAAATACAGATTTTTATGGCACTTTTGGTCATGCCGTGGAGCAAAAAGGAGAAAGCTTGGGTCCTTGCCACCCTACTGTACAGACTTCAGTGCAAGGCTTTCAGGAGTCTAGACAGACAGGGACTGCGTTGGCCACGTTGCCCACACAGCATCAAAGCAAAATGCTGGCCAGGAGGCGCTGAGGATAACTGGCTTTTGTGATGGCATGCCCAGCAGAGTGCCCTGAGGTGTACAGAGTGCTTAAGGGCGTAGGTACAAACGCTGTGGTTTAGGTTACTGCTAGCTAGGGTTGTGAGAGCTGGTGTCACACGAAGTGGTACCAAGCAAGCTGGGAGTGACCAGCGGGATTCTCTTTTTTCTAGTATGCTGAAGTGCTCCAACTGAGGATTTCTTAAAGGTATCTTGTTTACAAAGGTATCGGTCATCCTGCACGTTGTGAGAATTTAATCCCTTTAAGTTGTGTTAATATTTGGGCAATGATTGCTTCTTATGCATCTGAACACTCACAACCCATGCTTCCACTCCTAGCTAATATTTGCAGCTAATATTTTCTTGGTAGCAGTGGAAAGCTAGCACCAAGACATGCTCAGAAGCTCTCTGGCACATCTGCTCCTGTGTGTGTTGTCACCTTTCATGGCTCTCAGAGTAATCTGTGCAGCTGGGGAATGATGTCCCTCTTCCCACCTCATGCTGCTTCTTCTGGGGAAACGTGGTAATGACTGTGCAGCAGAAAATTCTGCTTCACTGCTTTAAGTGATGGTAAAGGAGGGACCACTGGCTGGTACTGGGAACCATTCATCTTGAGAATAATGGAAGGAAATGGCAAGAGCGTAGAGGCATGCTGCACCCTTGCTGGTCACATCTTTTTGTGATCTTTCTGGGAGCTGTATTGTCTTGAAAGGATTATACTTTGCTTCACTTTGTCTGAAATTTCTTTCCAATTGTGAAGTCAACCTTTTTCCCTGTCAGCACAGGAAGGGATGGGCTTGTTCTTAGGGACATCAAGCTTTATCAGAGCCCCCTGAAGTCAGCACAAAGTCACCCCATGTGGCTTCAAGTAGAGAGGCTTCAGATCAGGTGTAAATTAATGAAGGGGAGCCTAGCATAGAGGCTGCAGTGTAGCTCGTTTTGAGTTCTCAGTACGAGTAGCTGGTGACAACAGGGTTTGTGCCACTTGGTGGTGATAAAGTGTGATGTGAAAGCCTTAGGCCATACAGAATACCTGATAGCTTTCTGTTTTCCATCAGAGGAGGCTTTATTTTTACAATCTTTCTTTCAGAGTTCCCGTGTAATGCTTTCAGGGTTATCGGCTGCCCTTAAATGTGTTTTCCTGCAGTGTGGCAGACTTAGAGGTTTGCTGCTGGCTTGGTGCATGGAAAAAGTCCAAGCAGGGACACCTCATGGGACATCTTGCACGTCATGTTAGAGGATGTTGAAGAGGAGCCCGGATGACACTTGTTATACTATGCTTCAGCTTTACCTCTTTCATACTTTCTGTGGTTCTGTCATAGGCTGTCTGCCATGGAAGGGTAATTCCTTGGTTTCCTTGGGCATGGAATAATTTATGGTAGCAGATATTTAGCCTCCTAGCCTCACCATTTATAGGATCTTCCTAGGTGCAAAAGGCTCATTATCAGCCGTGTTTTTTCCTTCTTAATGCTCACTGACATGGGTCTGGCTTCTGAGCTCCCTCTTCCATCTCCTGGGGGTAGTCTTGAGGTTGTGGCATTGCTGTGTTCTGCTGTGCCTCTGGATTGCTCTAGGCTGAAGTGGTGTTTTCTCTCCCTGCAGGAAGTGTGCTCTAAGCGGCCTCCCCAGGACCTGCAAGCACCGCATCATGCTGGGGGATTCTGGAAATTACTACTACATTTCACCATCCTGCAGGGCCAGGGTGAGTCTTCCGCCTGCCCAGGGTGCGTCAGCCCTCCAAAATTGTTCCAGGCCTTGAGGTGGAGGAGCTCTTGTGTCAGCCCTCAAACTGACAGAGATCTGTGGGGCTTGAGTTTGTTCTCAGAGCTGTGGTGGCTCTTGATCAGAGTGGCTAATGCGGAGGTTTCCAGACCTGTCTCAGGCCCTGGTGCTCTGGGTTATGCTCATTCAGGCAACCTGTCTTCAGTGTGTTCACTTCCATGGTTTGATTCATTACAGGAATTTGGTTTTTATTTATTTATTTATCATTCTCCTTTATAAAACACCATGATTTTCTGCTCTTTAAATGCTGGCTTTTGTTACTGTTCTGGTACGGATTATTGACTCAAATTGTTATGAGAACACACTGTCCTTTCCTTTAGAGGGAAAGGAGAAGGTGAATGATTTATTAATGCTGCCACTAGGGCTGTAATTCAACATAGCATTTAAAAGTTCTTGCTTTCTTGAGTTGTATATCAGAAGAGCCAATCCTGCAACACATGGACTTAGCTTGATTTAATTTTCGTCACACCATAATGTGTCAGAAACTCCCCTACCTCCCTGCATGCAGACTTCCTGCACAAACTTTTAACTCCAGAGATTTTCACTGAGTCAGAGAGCAGCGCTTTAGAAGGGAGCTTGTAGACTTTGCTGCCACATTAGTTAGTGACCAGTTACGTCTTAAACCTGCAGTAGAAATTCCCACACTGTGTGTTGTGGGTAGTGCAATATCCTGGTATGGTATTGCAGATGCCCAGAACTTGGATATTTTTATCAGCTTTCTTCCTATGTCTTTCTGTCTGGTGATACGTGGTACTATTTCTCAGGTGGCAGGCCCCTTGACAGGCAAAGCAGTTCTGTATCTGACTCCCTTTTCTTTCTCTCTTCCTCAGATCACAGCAGCGTGCAACTTTTTCACGTACATTCGCTATATCCAGCAGGGCTTGGTGAGGCAGGACGGTAAGAGGGGAAGGTAGCTGGGTGCAGTGGGGGCCTTCTGTGAGCCACTTGGGGCAATTCTGAGGCCCTATTCAGCATGACAGGAACGGGGCCAGCTTGGGATCTCCCTGGATCTTTGAGAAACAGCTAAATGACAAAAGAGAGGCACGAGTAGAAGGGATAAGTGCACCTATTCCTTGCCCTTTGGCTCCTTGGGAGCATTGCCCTGGGGTGGAGCTGGTTAGGGGTGACCCGATGGGCCAGTCCTGCTGGACCCTCCAGCATGCCTGCCTCCCTCAGTTGTGGGATGAGCCTGGTGGGGCTGCACAGTGTGACACGAGGTGGTGTTTAGTTATACCTTTCTTACTGATTTTTCTTTCTTTTCTTCTTCCCCACCCACTTTTTGCTTTGTAGTGGAGCTGATGTTCTGGGAGGTTATGCGACTCCGGAGAGAGATGTCTCTGGCCAAACTTGGGTTTTATCCCAACGAGATATAAGCAGATGCCTGGAGCTTGGAAGGAAACTGCTCCTGAGTGAATGACTTGTCAAATGCAGCCTGCCGAACAGAAGAATGAGGTGCCTCTCCAGCAGTGGCCTTGTTCCCTCCCCTACCTCCCTATGCCTGATGCTGATCATGGAGCAAAAAGCACAAGTTCCACCTCCAGCTGTCCCGCTTCTCCAGCTGTGACTGGAGTGCAGCTGCGAAGCTACCCCTTGAGAGCTGGGCTGGTCCTGGCTGCTGGTCCTGGGTGACTGTCTACAGACTGTCCTCTACGGAGACACGCAGTGTATACCCATTGTTTTTAAACTTCTGTTTTTATATGCAATCTGCTTTGGCATAGTCTGAGGCCAGCCATGTGCGAGGCAGGAGTCCTGGGCTCCCTTCTTTGTAAGCAAGTCTTTCAGGACAGATGCTGGCTGTCTGTCCGTTTGTCTATTCCACTCATTCTTTGGGGCAGAGGGTGCTGTTGCCTAGCCATACACATAGGTTCTGCTGACAACTTACTCCTTTAACAGCCCTATAGATTCCAGCAGCACAAAATAATCTTATGGAGAACCATGAACTACCTGTTTCCAAGTTCATCCATGCTCCTTTTAAAGAAGCCTGCAAAAGAAGCTTTCTGCCAGATGAGTCACAAGAGGGGTTTGTTTCTGTTTTTAGCTGGGGATTTGGCACTGGGAACTTGTAATCCAGGCTGGGGGAACAACCAGAGCTGAGCACCTGGGACCTTTGGGAGAAGAAAGCAAGAAGGAAAATTGTATAACTTGCAGCTGGCTGCAGCTTGGCTGCAGTCAGTGCAGGATGTTTTCTCCTGGCCTTGACAATTTGCTGTAGTTGTAGCAGGCAGATGGAGACCTTGGAAAATGTTGCCATGTGACAATCCTTGGTGCAGAATTTCCCCATGGTGCTCCTAGGTACATATGTCACTCACAGACAAATGCCTTTGGTTTGTTACTACTCTGGGCACTGTTCACACTTTGGATAGAAATCACAGTTCCAGGACAGGTTCTTTGTCTCCAGAAAGAGCCTGCCCAGGCTGGGCATAGTCTTGAGGCCAAAATTTCCTCCTTAATATAACAGCAGACCTAGAGATGCATGTCCCTTTGGGAAACCCAGCATCTCTCAGGCTGCCATCCCCAATGAGGAAATTTGAGATGTTTCTGCATGTACACGTGAGGGATGCGACTGTATGTTTCAAAATCCACTGGGAAGGATATCACTTTTCATCTCACCTGGAGTTTCTGCACTCTGGCGTGTCACCCTGTCTCTGCTGTCATCATAACTGCTGTGTTAGCATGTTGGTTCCCAGAACCAGGTTGCTCTCCTCAACTCCATTAAGTTTCATCCTCTCCTGGGAGATGCTGCAGTAGGAATTTTGTATCTTTGCTGTAAGAAATCTGAGCTGCTGTGGTTTTGTCCATGGGAGGGAGGAATAGATTGGGGAACACAGGCTTTGGTTTGGAAGGGTGACTTCACGACACATCCAAGAAAACCTTCCTGTGGAAGACCCCTAGTGAGCACAGGTTTTCCTGTCACTGAGCAGACACTTCCTATATGCCACTGAGTTGCTCCTCAGGGGGCTCCTTTCCTTATAGCACAAATGGTATTATTTGCTAGGGGTTGGTAGCTACGTGACACCTGAGTCCTCATTGTCCCAAGAGCTGGAAGAACACATTCTAAAAATAATCAAATAGCTTTGAATCCACCTCCTTCAGCTCAGAAAAGGCTGACCTGCAGGTGCCAGTTGTTATCACCCTGGTTCTGTTTTCACTTAACACAGCTGAGCTGCCTCTGACTCGTGCTGATCACCCTAACTAGATGAGTGCCTGCATCAGCTACTCTTGGCTGAGGAAATGTGTTTCAAATGTGGAGTAAAAGCCTGGACAATATATCTTCGGGTGAGAATGTGGCTGGGTCTTGAGGCAATGATACCCTACGTTTCTTTTGTTGGTGTCTGCAGACTTGATGTAATTTGGCGTCAGCTTTTGCAGAGGAGAAGATAATAATATCTTTCACCAGCTGCAGATTTCAGGTCAGTTCTAGCCCTGGTAATTTCTCCTTGTATCTGTTCTACCTGAGCTTTTGATCTCTGCATGTCATCCTGTGCCATGAGCTGCTACATTGCACACCAGATGTGCCTACGTTACAGCACTGGGAATGAGATGATCTCCATGTAGGAAATGGCTTGTAGGACAGCCCCCCTCCCAGTGTCACTATGTAAAGCACTTTGAGATAAAAGGAATTAGAGAAATGTATTTAGTTGACTTACATTTAAAGCATAGAGAACAACTTGAAAATTAATATGAAGTCACTCCATTAACAGCAGGATGGGTGCACCCTGCTCTTTAATAAAGGAAAAATAAACGTTTGATATTAACCTCATTAAAGGTCTGGTTGCAGTTCTAGGGGTAGGTTGGTTGAGGAGCATGTGTCTGTGGGAGCTCAGGAGCCAAAAGAAAAATCAAATTTGGCTGGCTCATGACTGAGTGGTTTGATCTAGAATGACGGGCTGGAGTTTTTGGGGAAGGTATTGAGTTCTCCCCCCCCCCCAAAACCTTGCCTCATTTGGGCAGGCTGGGGGTTGATTGTATTCACAGTAAGGCCAAGGGGAAAGGCTGACATGGTGGCAAGCCCTGTGCTGCATGTTTACTGGGGAGGTCTTGTGCTAGAACATGGCTAAAGGCATGGCATTGTGGGGAGGGGGTGTGGGGATGTGTTGACTTCAATCTTGAAGTTGTGGGAGGACTTAGCTTTTCCTTCTGGACTTAATGGTATACCAGCAGCCAAAGAAAGTGACGAAGAGCCTTCTATCAGGGCTGCTGAGCTCGAAGATCCTCTGAAAGCAGCAGTCAGGCAGCTATATGCTCTGTTTCTTTTGCCAGTGTGCCTCTTAAGGGACTAGGTTTTCAACAGTTTTTGTTATCAGTCTGCCTACTCCTGTAGCTGTTTGTTTCTTGACTTCAGCAGGAGGCTAAGTGACAGTATTTTGGTAACAAGCAGTGTTTTTCACAGGCATTTCTTATTACAAGGCAGGCCTGTGTGGTTCTTGCTAAGTGAGACTGAGGTCTGCTCAGCTGTGGTCTCTTTTACTGGCCTGAAGCACTGCATGGGTTACCCTGGCTATCCCAAAGGCTGGTTAATTCAAGGATCTTCCTCCTTCCTTGCAGAGCAGTCTCCTGCTTTTCCTAGCACCAAGTGAAGACAGAACTGATGGGTGCGTTTCAGAGGCTGCTATTACAAATGCACCCTTAATGATATAGCATGAAGACTTGGCTGGGTAGGTTTTTGGCCTATGGACTCCACAGCTTTCTAGTTCATGTTTAACTTTTCTAGCTGTGCCTGGCTTGCCCTTGTGTGGTGCAGCAGCTGGAAAGGTGCTGTGGCTCTCAAGGATAAACATCCACTAAGCAGTTTTTAAGTCTGATGAGCAGGAGACTGGGCAGCAAAATACTTCACAGAGCTGACGCAGAAATAACTTGTGTTTTTCCCAGTGGACTTCTCAGTTTCCTTCCCCTGCTGAGCTGTGATTTAACTTGAATGCTGAGGTGACTTTTCATCCTGTGAGGTTGGGGAGGGCCAAAAGGTAACTCAAACACCAAATGCAGTTTTATCCCCACTAGAACCAGCTGCTGGGATTTATTAATTCTTCGAGGAGAGGCTGAGATAGTTGGGGTTTCTTCAGTTTAGAGAAGAGATGGCTTTGGGGAGACTTCATAGTGGCTTTCTGTTACCTAAAGGATGCCTACAGGAAATCTGGAGGGGCGCTTGTCAGGGAGTGGTGATAGGACAAGGAGTAATGGCTTTAAACTAAAAGAGGATAGGTTTAGACCAGATATTAGGAAGAAATTCTTTACTATGTGTGTGGTGAGGCACTGGCACAGGCTGCCCAGAGAAGCTGTGGTTGCCCCATCCCTGGAGGTGCCCAAGGCCAGGCTGGATGGGGCTTTTGGGTGGGAGGTGTCCACTGCCCATGGCAGGGGGGTTTGAGCTAGATGGTCTTTAGGTCCTTTCCAACCCAAACCATTCTATGAAATTAGTTGAAATGAGAGGCCACTCAGACTTTACCTGGAGCCTGCTTTACGTTTCCAAATAAATACAGCTCCTGCAGACCCTTTCTTGTCCTTCATAACCTTCTAGGAGAAGGGGGACTGTGGCTGGGTCATCATTATTTGTGGACACACATGACAGGCAGCTCTCTGTGGTACAGAAGAGGCAGGCACAAGTGATAGGTGGCAGCTGGTTGCTGTCGCAGTGTGTGCCTGACCTGTGGCAGCAGCCCTCAGACTTCTCAGGTTGGGAAGTGAGGCTGCTCTGGCTTCAGTAAAATCATTTGCTCTCCTCTTTACCTGTGGAAGTTAACAAGGAAGATCTCTTGTATTGCTGTGATGACTGTGGAGGGGAAAACAGGAGATCAAAGGCCTTTGGGAAACGAAACAGAGGTACAGAGCAGAAAACAGCATTAGGCCTCACATTAGTAACACTTGGTGAGGCCTCCAAATAACCCTGCCATCCTTTACTCCTTGTAAAATCCTTCTACAATCTTGTATAAACGGGGGTGTTGCCTTCCTTTAATAGGAGGAGTGGTCTATTACCACAGCTCTCAGGCTTCTCTGATCAGTTTAGGCTGGTGAGGGTAAGATTTACCCTGACTGGATTCACTCTCATTGGCATCAGATCTCATGGGAGGGAGGGAGAGCCACCAGAGGCAGCTCAGTTTCCAGAGTCACCCAGAGGGAAGGACCTGCCACCTCTGAGACGTGGAGAACACCGACAGGTAGCAGTGACGCTTGCCTGGCCCTGAGGCCAGCAGCAGGTACGATGGAGTAGTTGGGAGGGCTGGCCTCCTCCTGCCATAGCCCTGTGGTGCTGCCCTGCTCGGCTGCTCTGTGCTTTTCAACTTCTGTCCTGTGTTAAAGCGGGTGCAGTTTGGATTGAGAGCTGTCTCCAGAGTGGGAGATCTGTAAATAATCTTACGGATTCTGTGTTTAAAAAGTAATGTAATTGGCCCTCCCAGTGCAGCGTGGCCTTGGTGTTCTGTCAGGCAGCCACAAGAGGGCAGAGGCAGCCCAGGCAGGGCCGTCCTCCACCCCTGTGCACCCTGCCTTGGCGGGCAGAGAGCTTCCCTGCGAGCAAGGAGCATCCTCGGAGCCTTTCTCCCTTCTCTTCCTGCCTTGGAGAAGGTTTTGTGCCTGCAGGCTTGGCTTCTGCAGCCTCTTGGCAGGTGTGCTTCTGTAGCCTTCCTTCCCTGCCAGCAGTAAGAGTTGGTGTTAGCCCAGGAGAACAGCACCCAGCTGATTTTGGGTTCTTGTGTATTCAGTACCAACCCTTCAGTAGTATTGAAATGCCTTGCTGAAGTGTGCTTTGTCAGGAGTGCCTCACAACACCTGGGTTCCCCTTCACTGCTGTCGTGCCCAAAGCCATGTTGTGTCCTGCTGAGGGACACTTGAGAGGGTATTATTAAGCTAGTTGTCAGGCCTCTGTTACTGAGATGAAGAGCACTGAAATAAAGAGCCCTCACCCTCTCCCTAGTGGAGAACAGAAGGTAAGGAGTAGAATCACCTAAATGTCCTTTTTCCTCATTGTGTTTTGGGCAGGCTGCTATGTCTTCGGCAAAATGGTTGTGGGGAGGTAGCAGCTAGGCAGCAGTATGCGATGCCTGTTACCTGTGGTGTCTGCCTGGCCCAGGGCCATCCTCTCAGTATTATTTCTCGCCCTGACTCTGCAGAATTCACAAGCAGACAGTCAGAGACGAGAGAGTCCCATGGTCTCCCACCCTCCGCAGGGCAGGGCTGCAGGAACGTGCCTGCAGAACGGCATGAAACCGCATGCCTGACACCTCTCTCCCTGTGCAAGCAGACTGAGCTTTTTGGCACAGTCATCAGATTGTGCTCCCATGGCCTTCAGCCATCACACTGCTTTGAATTTGGGTCTTGACCTTAAGAGCCTCCTTTGATCCCCTTTTCCTTTCTCTAATACCATCTTCCAGAGCCCAACTCTTCAATGCTATGGAGAAGTTTGTTCCTCTCTGGGATTTGTTTCCTTGGTCCTCCAACCAATCCCACGTCCTGCACAGGATGGTTTGACCTTGCAGTCTTATTGACAGTGCTTTCTACACAGTCTGGTGGCTGCATTAAATGTAATTCAGTCTCAAAGGCAGGACAGGCTTTCTGTGTCCTTTGGGCAGAGTCTCCAGGTCCTTTTGTGCAAGCTGCTGTATGAATAGCATTTCTCGTTGTGTCCATCTGCATCGACAACCTCTGCTAGTCTGTCCTGAGCTAAAAAAAAAAAACAGCTTCAAAGGGATAGTAGTAGACATTTGTCTATGTAGATGTGTTTGCCTTGCTTGAAGGACAGTGAGCAAAACCACTGGAGAGGAAACCATCGTTTCTCTTCCTCTTTCCCTCCTAAATCCTTTTTCCTTGCAATAAAGAAGAAAGAAGTTTTTATATCTGGAGGTCTGTATCCACAAATCTGCCTTTGTGTAATTCCCTTTACTTTATCATGCTCTGTAAACAGAAAAGCATGTTTGACCTCAATCTCTTCTTAGAGCTGTTGGGGAAGAGGACAGGTGGGAGCAGGATGTCTATTTGTCCTGGAGATGCCCTGATAACAAGTGCACCAGAGAAGGGTGTGCTGTGAAGAACAGTGGTCCTTGTGACGATTCACGCAGAGCCTTAGCCAACTTGAGTGATGAAGTTTTGTAGCAGTATTTTAAATATGTAGATTTACAAGTACAAACGTACTCATACCTTGATAGTATGTCCATTGTGCCACCAGCATCTTCATCGTCAGCCTCTAATGTCGGTTAATATCGGAGGTTAGGGTTGTGCACAATGAGGTGCTTTTTTTGGCACTTAGATGTTAATACACATTTAAGTGCAGAATTTAGCGGACTTTGAATGGCAAGAAGAGAGATACCGGGATCGGGAGCCTAGAGATATGGTTGCTCTTGGGAATTCCCTGGAATTGCGCCTCTTGTCCTTTACCTTTCCTTCGAGGTTACTCAGGGTTTGCAAAGGACCGTAAATCAGGCTGCCTTTGCACGGGAGGTCAGGCTGTCCTCAAATACACTTTGAAATGAAGGTTTCTGGGAACGAACAAATTAAACGCTTTCTACTAGTTTCAGGTGCAGTCAAGGAGAAGGGAGGAGGTAAGCAGGTGGCCTCAACTGCTCATAAAAGCCTACTATTTCAATGCTTTCATGATGACTAGTAAGTTTCCTTTGTGACAAATATGTTAAAACAGTGAAAATTATTGCTGATAGGCAGTGTTCTGTAAGCCATGGAGAAATTCCAGTTATTCTGGGTATCTGGGTAGTGTGGCCCTGCCAGGAAGAAGTCAATATCCTGGCACAACTCTGAAGTTGCACGTGGCACAGTGAACTGGGGCTGATCAGCTCTGCCAAGCCAACACGTTCCTAATAGGAGCAGTCCCTGTGGTGCCACTGGTGCTGGGTGCCAAGAGGTCAGTTTTGCTATCCATCACGTCAGTATTTCCATGTTTGAGTAAGGGCTATTGGGCTGAACTGAAAGGAGCTGGAATGCTGACTTTAGTCAGCCTGTTTAAGATGGACTTTGTGCTGTCTTACATAATTTTGCAGGCTTGTCAGAAGCCAAAATAAGCCCCCGTGTAATTCCCCTCACTGTAAGAGGTAAGTCAGATAACAGGATGCTTTGTGGCCCTGCTTGCTCTGTGACTTTAATGATACCCTTTGGATTTTGGTCACCAGTGAAATGCTACATTTGTGTGCCTGTTTCTTGTGGAGTGGGTCCAGCAGAAGGCTCAAGTGTGCCGTTATGTGCTTTATAGTGAGGTTGAATGGGCTTGGTGAGCAGTGAAGCCCCTTCTAGAAGAGCTGATGTGAGCCACAAGGAATTGAGGTACTGTAGCCCACGCATAACGCCTGAGAATGGGCTGTGGTAAAAAAAAAAAAAAAAACAACTGCAAAGCATATGCAGCAGGCAGGTTGGCTAAGCACCAAAAGATGTGTCCTCTTCTCATAAGAAAGATTAGCAGGAAGGTAGACAGGTGTGAGGGGAATAAGGGCAACTCTGATAATGATGAAAGTCTGGGAAGGAGATGTTAATTTTTAACTTCCTTTTGGCCAGGTAGAAACTGAAATGATTCCCCATGCAGAAGAAGCTATCAGATTGGGTTAGATGAATGGGTAAAGTTGACTTGTTGGTACACGTCTGGTTACTTGTAAGTAACTTCAAAGACAGAAGAGTTGTTCACAGCCATTTGTGGAACAGCAGAAAGCCCCCAAAACAGCTCATTAAAGGGAGCTCAGAAGCTAGAGGAAATACCATCGGTGCTCCCACTCCATCCAGTAACTGCCCCAATCCCCTGAAGTCCCTTTTGACAGCCTTCAGGCTTCTCTCAGCAATTTCATAACTGCCAGCCTGAATTATCACCAAGGGGTAATAATCGGAGGGGTGAACCAGGCCAGGAAGTTTCCTGGTAATGTCCCTGACGCGGGCCCCAGGTAGGCAGCAGACTTATGGCCGACATATGGGGCCCTCTGTTCCCCTCAGAAGGGAGTTGCCTATGACCATTACCCTTCTTTCCTTCTTGGTGGAGGCAGTCTTGAGGTGTGGAGTCAACTTCCAGTTGACCTCCTTTCCCTAGACAGCCTTCTGTATGGACTTTCTCCCACATCCTCACCATCCTGTCCCTGGAGCTCCAGGGCCTCAAACCTATTGAGTAAGGGCACCTGGGGAGGTGAGGCAGGTAGGGAGGGGGCTCGCCTGTGACACCGAGCAGGGACCTGTTTCCATTCCTCCCCATCTCCCAGGTCCCCTCTGTCTGTCTGCCTGACAGTGACAGGGCAGGGTGTCCCCCAATATTTGGGGTATATCGCCCCAGTGCCTTTCCCGCAGGCATGGCAGGGAGTTGCCTCAGCAGTCTGACTCTTGCTCACACACCCTTTTGGCCCGATCTCTCCTCCCTGTTTTGTGTGTGATTCAATTTCATACCGCGGTGTAGACTGGTGAAACATGTCTTTGCTTTCTGTTTATGGATTTCCAGTTAAACAGACAGAAATGTTAATGGGATAAAGAAAAGAGAAGAAACAGAAAAGAGAAACCTATAATTTCTTTTGCTTTTTTTCCTCGTTTTCCATGGGCCAGGATCAGGCATCACTGAAAAGTTTTTTTTTTTTTTTTTTTTTTTTGCGGTAAGTTATTTAAAACAAACACCACCACCACTACCAAACAACAAAAAAAACCCAAGTCCATCACAGCTTAAACAAATAGTCCCAACTAATGCCATAGTGGATGATATTTAAATGGGAACTGGGGAAACAAAACAGGGAAGAACAGGTGACTTGTCCAAGGTCAAAGGCAGAATCTGATGCTGCAGAATTCAAGCCCAGACATTGTTTTCAGGCAAATTGTTGATTTTTGCAGGGATACGAAAGGGGTCACGGAGGAATGCTGTCATGAAAAATGAATGCACTAATTCTGAAGTCATCCTGAAGGTGTTTTGCCCTCTAGCCATGTTGCACTGAATTTCAGTTACATGCATTACCAAATGTATTTTTGTTAATATTATGTGAACTTAACCATGATCTGGGTACAAGAACGAGCAAGTGATTTGAATCAGTATTAGCAGCTGAACCTTCAAGTATGCCTGTGCTTTTTTGCTCCCCTGGATTGATGGTGAAGCCTAGACTTTGCTGCTTATGTCCATTTGGGGTCATGAATATGGCCCAAAGGTCTGTTGACTTGCAAGGGGCTATAATTTCAAGTCAGAGTGCCTGATCTGGAGTTACTTATAGGACCAGGCAGGAGGAACTGGCCGTTCTGCACAGCTCCCTGCTGAGAAACCAACAGTGTTTTCTACAGATTCAGGAATCAAATTTTCAGGCTTCTTCAAGCATCTGTAAGCAATGATTCATTTATTTATTAGTATAGTTTTTTTAACTATTCTAATTGTTATTATAATCAGTCTAATTACTCTCCTAAGCATGTTCTTCTCGTCTCAGCTGACACATTTACATCACAATGGCAGTGACTTCCAAAATCACTCAGAAACCTCTTCACTGGAGATGATATGCTTTCCTGATCTGGGATGTTTCTTGGCACAGAAGAGGGCTGAAATGATTTCATAAGCTGCAATATGGACTTATGCTGAGAGGGCGGTAAAATGGCACAGAGAAGGGCTCATATGAAGATTCCCAGTGAAGTAGGTTGATTCAGGCCAGACCGAAAAGTTGTAAAGCATTATTTGTATATTATACAAATGTGCAGTTATTGGATGTTATTTGTATGTTACACAAATGTGCAATACCCAGGACCCATGCACAGAGGCTCTGGCTTTGTTATGGTCACTGGTCACTGATAGTAAGCCAAAATCACAGGAGAGACAGTACAGTAGGGTGGTTGTGTTTTACATGAGATGGGTCACTGCTCAGTGCCACAGAGGAGTGTGGATCTGGGCACAAGATAGTTGTTTTGCTTGTCTGATTCATTCATTAACTTCGGCTACACCCATTACAACTAGGACATGTGCAATTACAAGCAATTACTGTGATTAATCTTCTCATTGTCATATAAATTCAGCACCTGGCCAGTAATGTGCGTAGTTGTCTGTGCTAAGGATGATGCCTCAGGCAAGGGTTATGCTTCTGTGTAAGGTTCCCTTTCATTTGCCGTTTTCCCACTCATTTCTTGAGTCTTGAATTTCTGCTGAGCCTTCCTTGTCTTTTTTGGCTTGACCTGAGTAATCTGTTTGACGTTCAAACATCAGTTGTGAGCTGTCAATGGGAGAGCTCTGCTACAAAATTGCACGGTCTTTAAGGCAAAAAGCCATCATTCAATTCAGTGGAGCAAAAAGCCGTCATTCACATCAGCAGATCTTCCTCATATTTGCAACCAAGCAACCTCTGCAGGGGTTAGATGGCACCTTGATTTATAAAAGAGATTGCTGACTTTGGATCTTGATTGAAGCCAAGGTATTGTTATTCACAGTAAAGTCTTGAATGCTGGATACCCTTATCTCTTAGTATCTCACAATTAACCCCAGGCAGGAGTGAAATTCCTCTGAACTAAGTGGCTAATTCTGATCAACAAGTGCAGTACAAGTTATTGTGGGCTTGCGCAAAAAATGTCTCCAGCAAAACTGGGCTTTGGGCTCCACATTTGTTCTCAGCTTCTTGCTGGCCATCTGGAAATGGATACACGTGCTGTCTAATTCTGTAGCTGGCTGTTGGACCCCTGGCTCTTTGGGGTGCTAGGAAAGGCTTTTTGATACAGAACAAAGCTGTAATTTAGGATTTGTTCAGTGATCAGAGAAGGCTTTGAATTTAATGCCTGATTGACAGGCACTCCATTCTCTCAATGAGTCCAGAAAAAAAAAAACACACATTAACTAAAGGTAAAAAGTTGGATAACATTAATTTTATGGTTCCATTTTATATTGCTGTTTACACATAGCACTTGTTACCGTAAAAGCTAACTTATCCTACCCATAATCACTGGACTTGCACCAAGATATTTCAAGAAACAAACTTAACTTTCCTTACACGTCATGAGTCGGCCTGCGTATCTTTGAACAGGGTCCCAGTTATGAGATTTTTTTCTGCATTTCATCTTGCTGGTCACATCAGGGTGTGTGTTTTTGCTGGAATGCATTTTAGTAGTCGTTTCCTTCGAGTTAGGCTTGCCAACAAATTTCTTGTCTTTGTTCCTGTTTCTAGTAGTAAACTGCGTTGTTTAACACAGATATGTCTGTTTTTTAGCAGAGAGAGTTTAATGTTCCCAGAGGTAGAGTTACGTGTTTCTTAATGTAACTGATACGCTATAGTAATAATTGGAATGGCACTATGGCTGTTTTACATTATATTTATAGGGAAAAGTGAAGTATGTAGTAAATATTGCAGCCCTTGGTCTGTATCTTTGAACTGTTGGACTAGCATCACTAATATTTTCCTATAAACCCATATAAAAATAGATGTCTGCTATCTTTATTCAGGATTACAGATGACTATTTTTAAATCAAACCTTTTGAATGACTCAGATTTTCAGCTTGAGTACACTGCTATTGCTCAGACAAAATGAATTGAGACAATTCATGGCTCAGTCTATAAGACATGTAGAAACGATTCCTTTACAGAAAAGATAAATCACCTACACTGCAATCTCAGCTGTGTATTTACATTTAACTCAGTAGATTTCTCGCTCTGAAATGGGAAATAAGTGAGTTTATCCTGTAGCTCTTATCTGTGTAATTGTTTTCATGTTGTTTCTGGTTAGTGTCTATCCACACCCATCCTAATTCTGTCAGCAAGTAAAATGTAAAAATATTAACTTCTGTACATAAATGAGTCCTTTTCATAATTATCTTCTCCTCCCTGTGTCATTCAGCTGTCTTGTAATGGTTCTACTTCAGCAAGAGGCTGAGCAGCATGACAAACTTCTTTTTAGACCTTGCCAATTATAAATCTCTCTATTCTTAGGACATTAAGCAGCTTAAAGAGAGCTGGAACTGAAGATCTGGTTGCCTGGCGTACGAGTATTTAACATAAGAGTTTTAGGCATGTTTTATGTTGATTTCGTGCCTTAGATTGCTTACCATGCACGTGCATTGCAAGGGAGGGAAGAAATTGAAAGGCTTAATTTCAGCTAACCTGGGGAAAGTTTAGTCAGTCACAAGTGAGGAGGTGAACTTTGGACAAGCAGAGCTGAAGTCTGTGAAAGCTAAAATTTGGAAAAGTGGATAGCTTGCCACACTTCAGCTAATGCTTGCGGATTCCCAGCAGAGATACAAGCACTGCATAAAATCAGGAAGTGTTTTAGTATGGCTGGCACAGGTGGCTTGAGCGTAGGCATCTTAATCCAGGGTGTGCACTCAGAATTATCAGGTCCTTGTTCCCCTTCAAACTATGCTGCGTAGGGATGCTCGGAGGTTCTGGGAACAGTTGCACCAGGGAGAAAAGCCAGATGGTGTATCAATTTGCAACAGTTTGCTTTTGTGTAAGAGCTTCTTCTGTTTGTATTAGGGGATTGTGTTTACTCTAGGATCAAATAGAAGTCCTAATAATCGAGCAAGGTGGGGTCACTTTCTGTTTTGAGTTCTATGACTTCTCATGGAGTGCTTTCTCTGCAGAATGAGTTTACCTATGAAGCAATTAATGTGTACTCTGGGAAAGGGGTATTGATTTAATGTAACAGGTAACCACGGACTGTCCTCCCCTGACTTATCACTTTGTCGTCTGATCTGGGACAGCCTATGTGGTTCCTACTCACAGACTTTGTCCATTGTTATGTGCCTCTGCAGCTGGCGATTCAGTTCAGGCAGGTTTATTTGCAAGGACAGGCTCCCAGTTCCATTAAACGTGACTGCGTTGAAGCCCCTGGGCTGACCTGAAGCCCACTGATTCCATTCGATCAAGCTGCCAGTTAGAAAAGCCACTGCAGGCTGCTTGCTACAACACTGTAGTAAGCCATTAGGGGGTAGGAAAAAAATGGCTTTCAGACAAATTGCAAGAAGCTTCTACAGAAGTTTTCGTGTAATTATTTTTTCCTCCTCTGCCTCCCTGAAGTGTCTGGAGACTGTATTCGAATGTTCGGACAAATCTTTCTCAATGGAAATAAATCATTTTATTTGGTGACTGTTCCCAAGACATTGCTACTGTTCCTGGGCTTTGTGAAGGGTAGCAAAGAAATCTGTCTATTGTCAATGCCATAAAAGTAATTTCATTAATTTCACCCCGTGCAATGGAAAAGAGGCTTTCCACAACAGCGCTGCAGTGACTCTGGACACGACTGAAAAAACCACATAGAGCATTTTTTATGGTCAACAAATGGTTATGATTTTAATGAGCCGTAGAATATGCCAGAAAAAAAAAGAATAGTTCATTTTGAGTTACTGAAATGTGTTTTTTGAAGAGTGAAATAATCAGGAGCCATCATACAAGGAATGTGGGTTTGATTTTTTTTTTTTTTTTTTTAACAACTTCTAAAGAACATTTGAGATGTTAGGACTTAGGAAAGCATCTACTGGAAGAGGCCATGGCTGGAACGTGGCCATTTTTACAGAAAGAAAAGGATGTCTTTGCCCTAACGAAGAGCTAAAATTCAGTCAGTGTGATCAGGGAAGAGATTGCATCCTCTACATCCCCTGTAGCAAGGAGATGGTGCCTGAAGCTGTGTCCTGATGAGGCTCTGCTGGTGCTCTGAGCCTCCCAAGCTTTTTTTCAGTAAAAAGTTGGGATCTTAGACTCGTTAAATTCTTGCTTAAAGGAAAATCTCAGTGTGAGTACCCTCATTCCCATCGTGCCTCTCCCTGAAAACGTGGGGCTACATTCCTTGTTAGTTCACAGAGCTGGCGCTGACCCATGGCCTTGGGTAGAATTAATTTCTGTTTGCTGAAGATCTAGGTCACGGTTTTAACCAAGCTTAGCCAGGATGCTTTGTGGGGGAAGGAGGCACGCCAGTAAGGGCACAGCGTGTGTTACCCCTGTACTGTCCCTGCTCCCACAGCTGGGGGAGGACAAGCTCAGTGCAAGACCCAGTTCCCTACGAGACGTCCAGTGA